>NW_026624211.1:32624-38668 GCF_030028575.1 Malurus melanocephalus
GTGAAGCCAGCTGAGAGCCGGGCACACATCCCACAGTGCCACATCCCTGCCCGGGTCACAGCACGGCCCCGACAGCACCAGCCCTGTGGCCAGTGGGGTCTGCCAGCCTGCCCACTCTGCCCCGTTACCTCCATGTGCCCACTTCCCTTGTGATTCTTTGTCAGGAACTCCAAGGATGCCACTGAGCTGTATTTGCAAGATTAACTCTTTCACTCCCGTTTTGGTGATTATTTTTTAACGAACGAAGCAGCTTTACCATACCGCACAAAGCCTGCCAAATTTTGGGGATAAATGAAATACAGCACAGCTGAATTCAGCCATAAAATCACAGCACCCAGGAGAGCCCCAGGAGAGCCTTTCCCAGCCTTTCCCATGTGCTGGAGCAGAGCTCAGASCTGTYACCCCAGKAGCAGCAGCTCCAGCCCRTGTTTCACCCAGCCCCAGCACAGCTTCCATGGGGCTGCCTGCGGCATCGGGGCCATACGGAAATCACAGCATTTAAAACCACAGGCTATAAAAATTCCACCGTGCTCAGAGAGGGGAAGTCTGGATTCCCTGTGGAGGGGTGTCCAGGAACCGCTGCTGCTGGGTTATTGGCCACCAGGCCATCAGACCCTGCCACATGTGCACAGCTCGAGCCACAGCCAGCACAAACCAGGGGAGAGGGTATGAGCTGAGGGGCTGTGGGGTCAAACACATTCCAGCACCACCACAGAGCTACCCATGAGCCCCATGGCCACRCAGGGATTTTGATCTCAACATGGGAAGTCACGGGTGGCAACTACAGCAGAATGGGAGAGGTCACAACTCCCAGGGCTTCTGCAGTCCTTGCTGAGTTTCAAACTCATTTTATCTGTCGTGACACGTCCTCATCCTCACTCAGGATGCCCTTACAGCAGGGCACACACCCCAGACAGCTGTACTCCTCCTGGATGCTGTATCCTGCAATCTGGAACCACACTGCACCTGGCAGCAGCACTTAGGTGTTCACAAATAATCGCGATTCTGGCATTTTTTGATTTTCACCTTGTCTCAAAACCAAAGCTCAGCGCAGTGTTGGCTCCACACACAAATGTCCCATGCCCTGCCCAGGCCCACCTACCTGCCAGGGGAATTTAGCCAAACCAACCCACAGCYATTAGCACCAGAGTCATTAGCACCGGGAAACCCAGGACTCTCAGCCAGCACACATCCAAAATCCAGCAGTGCAAAATCCCCTCTCACCCCAGAGCTGCACCACCAGTCTGCTCCCTCTGCCACACCCACTATCCACAGCAGCAGGAATTCCATAAAATTAAGCAACTTTAACCCAAAACTTGCCTGGTGCTATGGAGGCTGTTCCTGCACTCCTCAGGTCTGTTTTTTTTCTGCAAGCTGACCCTGGAAAGCAGCAGGAGCAAGCCCGGTGTGCTGTGCAGGGCACGGGGTGCTCAGCTCATGGATGGCTGGAGATTTGTGGCTCCGAGGCAGGGTTTAGGGGAGARATGGAATGACTGCTGCTTTCAGAAGGGTGAACTCAACACCTATGAGATCCCCAAGAAATCCTATATAAACAGCTCGGTGTGTGCTGGCAGTCAGAGCACAGCCCCATCGGATCCCAGCTGCTCCCCTGGCCCCGATCCACCCTGGCACAGCCGAGATAGCCTCAGCCCTGAATATGTCAGCCCAGATCCATCCTGGATGCTCCTTCCCGAAACAGAGTGTGGTCACACTGGGGTGGATATAAAAAGCCCATCCTGAGATGCTCTGGCATGAAGCCCTTCCTGCTGGGGCTGTTTGACAGCGAGAAATTGGGATATGGAGGGGAAATGAGCCATTCCTGGGGGCTCACACTGTCACAGTCCGGGCTGCCACCCCCAGCACCCCAAACTCTGCCAGACTCGGGCAAATGGGAAAACCTCTGTGCACAGACCCCTCAAACTGGACACAGACCCCCAAACTGGGCACAGACCCCTCAAACTGGGGACAGATCCCCGAACTGGGCACAGAGCCCCCAAACTGGGCATAGACCCCTCAGGGGCAGCACCCTCCCCATGTCTTGTACCCCCAGCAGCCAGGGCCCCTTTTCACTGCATGGTCCAGGGCCCATCTGCATTGGGGTCCCAGGGAGCTGACACCCCAGGGAGCCCCCATCCCTGGGGATCATGTCAGAGCTGCTCCCATCCCATCCCACCCCCAGGACCCAACACCCTCAGCTGTGACTCCCCTGTCCCCTCTCTGCCTGCTTGGGCCGTGCTGCAAAGGCTCAACCCAGCCCATCCCACCCCACAGGGACCCTGAGCGGTGGCAGAGCCCTCCCTCAGCACMGACCCTGGCAATTCATCCCCCTGGGCTGTGCCTGCCTCATGCCCCCAGTATTCTCCCCCTATTGAGCCCCTGCTCTGTGTATCCCCTCTTACCCTTCAAACCCCCATGTACCCATACACAGCCACACTCCAGCTTGCCCACCCCACAAATCCCCACTGGCACAGCCCCAGCACAGCCCTTACCACAGCTTTTCCCTCCCTGAGGCTGGGGAGAGCTGAGGCAGAGACTCACTCAGCCAAGGATGATGATGATGATGATGATGATGAGGACAATTCCCAGCACCCACGAGAGCCAAGGATGCTTCAGCACCAACTCCAGCTGCTGCCCCAGAGAGCCTCCCCCCAACTTCTGAAAAGTTTTGCTCAATTCCCGTCCAAAAGGTCTCACAAAGCAGATCCCTCCTGGCTCTCTGCCTCCCTCACCACCAGACATGAAAAGCACTCGAGTTTCTCCCCGGGTAATGCAGGTAAAAGGCTCCAACATCAAAGGCACCACACCAGAATTCTCACCCCCCCATTCCTCCCAGGCACCAGCGCTGGGGCTGCCTCTCTTGAAAGCACAGCAGCCTCAGTGGCTGAGGCACCAACTGTGCTAAAAACACAGTTTTGAAATTTTTTTTCTGTTTTTTTGGGTTTTTTGGGTTTTTTTTCCCCCACAAACTGGGGGCAAGTCTGAGCCAGGCTCTCCTTTGGGGACAACACTAACAGAGTGGTGCTGGTGGGGTTTTGCTCCCTGTCTGCAGTGTGGTCACCCCAGAAAAAAAGGAGCAAAATTACCCCCCTTGTGCCAGTCCTGTCTGCTCATTGCCCAACACTAAGGGAAGCCACTGAGCATCCTGAAGAAAAACCACAGGCACCCCTAGAGCGAGCAGATTCCCATGGATTTCTCAGCAGCCTCTGCAAATCCTCTCCCCCATCTGCAAAACAGAAACAACATCTCCCCCCTGCCTGGAGAAGCACTTTGATATCTGCACAGCAAAGCAGGGCGAGGGAGGGGTGTTCACCTTCCTGCAAACAGGGAGCAGCATTCACACCCAAAACAACGAGGCCTCAGCACAAAATTCCGGGGCACAGGGAGCAGTTGCAGACGCAGCAGGAACAGCCGTGGAGTCAGACAATGAGGAGGACTAGAAAACAGCTTCCAACACCGCAGGGATTTCAAAAARTCGCGGGAGCACATGGTTTCTTGGCCGATTTAGGAGCGTTCCTCAYCCCTCCATCCCACACAGCAGTTGCTCCTGCCAGATCACCGCCTGCCCGGGAATGCTGGGCTGGTTTTATTGCTGGAGCATGGAAAGAGCTGGGTGTGCAGGGGGGAGGAGGGAGGGCTCTGCCGTTTAACACTTGGCCGCCTTCGCRCTGTGATTAACATCACCCGCTGCACAGATACCAGATGTGCTTGGGGCAGGCTGGAGCGCATCCTAAATTGCACCAAGATGGAATTTTTTGGCAATTTTCAGGGAGAGCTGAGGGCAGGCGCTGATGGGAGAGCAGAGATTTGCAGATAGGCAAGAAGAGAGCAGTCTGTGGGGTTATGGGGTTGGTCGTAACCTCTGGGCCAGCTGCAGAGCCATGGGCTGTGCTTATAATCAACACCTGGTCATTTTGGGGGCAATTACTCCAATTCCTGTCCTTCAGCAGATCACAAGGCTCTGATTTTCACATACTCACAGCTCACAGCAAAAATTATTTCAGTTTTGCCCCTGCTTCTGCTGATCTCCCAGAACTGTAGCTCCAGGAAGCAACAGCAAACCCTGGTAAGGTTGGACCTCTCTGTGCTGCTTCCCCAGGGTTCCACTGCAAACCCACTCCGAAGCARATGCTCCAGCCAAGAGCCTCACCCCTATGGGGAGGAGCGCCCCGGGGTCACCTMCATGGGTGTCCCTTTAATTAGAACCAAATCCTGGAGCAGCGCTGGAGCCTGAGTCATTCCAGCTTTTTGGGAGGCCACCCACTGCCCTGATGGACAGCTGACCTCAACCAGGGCGACTGGTGGGTCATTGCTGGGTGCAGGGTGAGGGGGCACTGGCTCATGGCACCACATGGCCTGTCCTGTCCAGGGTGGCACAGCCCAAGCCCTGCCCCAGGATGGGGAGCACCTTGGGGARCAGCAAARCCCCTCTGGAGCTCTGTGAGCAGCRAGGGACCCAACCAGCAAACACTGAGGCCCAGGAGAAGAGGATCTGCTGGGTTATCCTCAGCGTGGTAGAACTGTGTGCTGCCCCAAACCCTCCCCATGGGATTTCAGAGACCTCTCTTCTCTGTGCAGGKTTCCCTCCTGCTGATCAAACCCATGGGTCATGGCTGATGTCCTCCAAAAATGAGTTCAGGCAGTGCCTGGACCTTCTGGTTTTCTCTTTTCTTCATTGAACAGATTTGAGAGCTGAGTTTTGGGTCATTCTCACCTTCCCCAAACCAGATCACCCCACATAGGGTGGCCAGGCTGTGGTTCACACCCCATTTCAGCAGYGCTGGGTGCTGCCAATGACATGACAGGTGACAGCCACCAGCGTCACCAGGGCTGCCCCACAGGACACAAACTGGAGAACAAAAAGAGGGTCCAGGGCAGAAAAAAAACAGTGCTGGCTGTTCTTCTGCAGTAGGCATGAAAAGAAGCAACAAAAGGCAGTGTTTCTCCTCCCTGGAACTCCATGGATGTGCTTGCTGCCAACGGGGAAAATGTGGGAGCCTGTCCATCTGTCTAGGCAGGACCTGCAGCGACTCTGGGCGTGAGAAATCCCAAATTCTGCACCCCACAGGGCTGCCTTTGTGCTGCTGCTGAAATGGGGAGGTCTGGCTGGCACCTACAGCCAGTTTGGGGTCCATCAGGGCAGGARGGAGGGGCAATTCTCTGCAGGCTCCCAGCTCTGGCTACAAAGGGCTTCACCCAAGCGAAGTCTCCCTCTGTTCCTGCTCTGTTTTTTCCCACCATGAGTCCGTGCTGTGCATACAAAACCAGCGCTGAGTTGTGAATTTACACCCAGAAACCAAAAGTAAAAGATCCCCGTTATTCACTTCTATGAGCAAAGGTTAAATCCTACCAAATACATCAGCTTTTGTGGACAGGACAAGCGTTTGGCAGCCAGCAGGAAGGAACAGGAACGTGGGAATTCCTCCTACGACTTGGCAACAGACTCTTCCCCCAGCACGGGAGCACTCTGGGGTCTGCTCAGCCTCTGCCAAGCTCAGAAAGCCCCTCATTCATGTGCTCAGTAATCTCACAGGACATCCTGTTGCTCAAGGAGGAGCTTAACTRAGGGGCTGGATGGATTCAAGCTGGCTGATTGTTGGAGAGAGAAATAGGAAAGGTGGGGTGGCAGAGCTGGAGCTGCGTTGTCCAGACCTGCTCTTCGGAGAAACACCTCTCATCCTACCCAATACAGAAGGTGTCTACTGCAAATCAACTGCTGAGTCAGTCGTGCTGAGCTGCAGTGGGCTCCACCACAATGTGAAAGAAGCTGTGTTGGTATTCCCTGGGAGGTCTGAGAGGGGCATCCCTCCTCTTCCTGCCTCCCCCCAGCTACCCCATCATCCCACTCCCCATGGCAGAGCACAGCCTGGGCTTTGATGCTCTTCCAGCAACGGGGTGATGTGGCAGTGCTCTGTTCAGAGGAACAGGAGAGCCAGAACATTCATCCTAAAAGGTACCGAGGCACCTGATTGCAGTTAGGATGTAATGCTGAGAGAGAGAGAGAGAGAGAGAGAGAGAGAGAGAGAGAGAAAGAAAGAGAGAGAGAG
>NW_026624211.1:39461-50594 GCF_030028575.1 Malurus melanocephalus
GGAAGGAAGGAAGGAAGGAAGGAAGGAAGGAAGGAAGGAAGGAAGGAAGGAAGGAAGGAAGGGAAAGATGGATAGATGACAGATGGATGGATATAGGAACCAACACTGGAGAGATGTTTCGGGACAGATCTGCACCACAATCACACCAAGTGGGGAATGAAGCACACAGCCCCTCACCCAGTCCCCATCACCATCCACCCTACACAGCATTACAAGGATGGGTACCAGCACTCAGACTGGGGCAGGTGCCCACACACGTGCCAGGGGCCAGAGAGGAGATGGCTGCATCTGCTGGGGAAAGGGAGAGATTTGAATAAGTGGCTGCTGCTGCTGCTGCTGAAGAAACCCTTGAAGGATCATCGGGAACCATCACAGGAGTTGCTGGGTCACCTCTGTGAAAGCAGAGCTTGTCTTTGGATGTGAACAAAAGAAACACCTCGTCAGAGCTGCCATGCACACTTGGTGCATGTTTTTGGGCTGTGTCACACCTTATCCCCCCCCTTACAGCCCCAACACGTGTAGGATGGTAACAGCAGGTCACGCTTCCCAGAGATCTCACACAGGATGTGCTCAAAGCAGCTCTTCTGGACACAAACCTGCAGGACACCAAGGGTCCTTCCAGCCCTGTCTCCATGCCCTACAAGTACTGGGGAAAGTGTCTGGGGGATGCTCCAGACTCAAATTCCACTGGATGTCCCAAAAGCAGCCAAAGAGGGGAGGCAGAAGGCTCTGACCCACAGCAGAGGGAGTCCCTGGCTCTGGTGTTCTGCGTGCTGTGATCCCCTCCAGCTCCCCAAACCCTCACCTCAGCCAGCACAGAACAGCCCCCAAGCTGAGCCCCAACACCCCACAAAACCAGGGCAGCCCCGTCACCCCTCAACCATCAACTCAAGAGAAACCAGGACAACCCTGCCATCACCTGAGCACCACTCAGAGGAACCAGAATAGCCCTGCTACCCCCAAAACCAGCTCAGAGGAACCAGGACAACCCTACCATCACCCAAGCACTGCTCAGAGGAACCAGAACAGCCCTGCTACCCCATAAAACCAGCTCAGAGAAACCAGGAAAGCCCCATTAACCCCCCCAAAACCAGCTCAGAGAAACCAGGACAACCCTGCCACCGCCCAAGCACTGCTCAGAGGAACCTGAACAGCCCTGTTATCCCATAAAACCAGCTCAGAGGAACCAGRACAGCCCCATTACCCCCCAAAACCAGCTCAGAGGAACCAGGACAGCCCCAGCACCACCCAAGTGCTGCTCAGAGCCACCTCCACGGCTGTGATCTGAGATAAAGACAGAGGCTGCACTCTGTGACTCTCACAGACTCTTAAAGGTCAGGGGCCCCAACAGAGTTTGAGGTTTTCAGTTCTGCAGGATACAGCTCTTGTGTCTGACAACCTCTCAAAGCTGAGAGCAGAGTGCTGCTGACTTCAGCCTATTCCTGGGGGCCCAGGTCCCCCCACAACCCCAGGAGCTCACTTGGGGATCTGTCAACCCTCAGCCACATTTTTGATCCTGAACAAAAAGCATTACGGAGGGCTCCAGGAGCCTGGATCCAGAGTTTGGGACCATTTAACCAAAGGCTGTGGTGGAAACTTCCTTTCTAGATGAAGAGCAACAGGAAAAATGAGCTTTTGAGGCAAAGATTGGGTGCTGGAACCATCCCTTGAGGGAGGCAGGCAGGTCCAGCACAGCCCCCTCTATGTCCCTGCCCTTCCCATCCCAATCCCCACCCAGAGCACATCAGAGCAAGGCAGAACCCCACCCTCACAGAGATGGGCTGAAACTCCCTCCCTGGGCTCCAGACTGCCCATTGATGTTGGATTTAAGACAAGTTTTAGGAAAGATTTAAGGCAAACTTTRGCCTCCCTACAGAGCTGTGGTTCAGTAAGATGACCCCTGCCCCCTGCCCCAGACAGAGCCTTCCAATGAGCCCTTTTTAAACTCTTCCCAACCCTTTCCATGCCTGTCCCAGTGCTGCAGCCCCGGGGCTCTGTGTCCCTCTGCAGGAGCTGTGGGAAGGAGGGTCCAGCCAGCACAGGGACACCCTGACCCRCAGTGACACCGAGGATGGGCTGGCAGGGGGACACCAAGGGGCAGCCAGCTCCAAGAAAAATAATTCCCCTGTGAAGGGATGGCACAGCGGCCCCACAGCCTCAGCACAGCTGCTCAGCACACGCTGGGGCTGCTGAACCACCCAAAGGGCCCAAAACACCTCCAGGGAAGGATGTTCCCTTTCCCGATGAATTCTCCCTGTTCCCCGCCCCACCTGGAGCACCTGCGAGAGCATCGGCCCCACAGCTGACAGGGGGAGCAGGGTCAAGGCAGGGTCAAAGCAGGGTCCAAGCAGGGTCAAAGCAGGGTCAAAGCAGGTTTCAGCCCAGCCCCATTTGGGGCAGCAAATCCTTTTCATGCACATCCCTTGCCCCACACCATGCATGCCCACCCTGCTGCTCCCGGCACAGTGCGGCAGCCACGGGAGAATGGGGAAGATTCCAGGGCAAATGGGGGTGACTGATGACAAAAAAATTGCATTTCCAGCTCCAGACAGCCCCAGCATCTCCCCCTTCTCTCCAGCCCCCAGCCTCAGCCTCCCACTCGCCCAGCCCCAGCACAGAGCACGGGGCACCTCTGATGTCCTGCAGGCTGCAGACACAGCTTTCCACCAGCTGTGACTACTTCTGGGATTTAAATCAGCTTCRTCTTCCCCTCCCCCAGGCCTGCCGGCCAAAGCTTTCCCAGGAAAAGCACCCCATGGAAAAACCTGGGCAAGCAAACAGGGCATGCCTCTCCAAATACCGAGCCCCAAGGGTTTCGGTGGTGCCATGGGGAAAAGTGGGCATCAAACACCAAGCTCCCCAGGCCCAGAGCTGCCTCTGAGGATGGCACTCACCCCTCYGGATCCGTGCCCTTGCAGAGCAGTCGGGGCTCCCAGCATCCCACATGGAGCRGCGCAGGAAAGGAAGGGGTCAGGGCGGAAAGCCTGGGAGGAGGGTGGTCAGAGCATAATGCTCCATTCATGGTGCACCCGCCCCAAAAAGCACCCACACGCCTTGCTGCTGCTCCTGGAGCTGGAACACGCCTCCCAGAGGGAYCCAGGTCCCGGCACGGGTGCGATTTCCCCTCCATTATGAGTAATTTTRGGATTCTCAGTGGATGTTGGAGGAAGTGAGTGTGAGTGAGCTCAGAGCAGCCCGAGCTCAGAGCTGCCCACAGCCCCCACTGCCTCATTCCTCACACACCTGCGGACTCCCAGGCACGGCTCGGGTATTTTTTATCCAATCGACAACATTCTGAACAAATTTCCCCAAATCTCTACGCTCCGGGGTTTGGAGAAGCTTTCACAGCAGAGCAGTAACCCGCAGGGAGCACCCGGGAGCGGGGCCATCCCTGCCCATGGGAGCCCATCCCGCACACACATCCCCGCATTCCCGCCCCTGTCCCGGCCCTGTCCATCTGTCCGGGACTCTGTCCGTCTGTCCGGCACTCTGTCCGGCTGCTATTCTGTCTGTCCGGGACTCTGTCCGTCTGTCCGGGACTCTGTCCGGCTGCTATTCCGTCTGTCCGGGACACTGTCCGTCTGTCTGGGACTCTCTCCGTCTGTCCGGGACACTGTCCGGCCGCTATTCCGTCTGTCCGGGACTCTGTCCGTCTGTCCGGCACTCTGTCCGGCTGCTATTCCATCTGTCCGGGACTCTGTCCGTCTGTCCGGCACTCTGTCCGTCTGTCCGGCACTCTGTCCGGCTGCTATTCCATCTGTCTGGGTCTCTGTCCATCTGTCCGGGACTCTGTCCGGCTGCTATTCCGTCTGTCCGGGTCTCTGTCCGTCTGTCTGGCACTCTGTCCGGCTGCTATTCCCTGCCTGGCCAGGTAGATGGTGCTCAGCCGGCACCAAGCGGGATTTGCTCCGCGCTGGAAGCCAACAGCTCAACGCTGACGGGTGAGGAGGGTCCTGCCCCAGCCCCAAACAAACAAACAAASTCAGATCCAGCCACCCCACACTTTCACCCTTCCCTTCAGGCTGGGAGATGGAGGATAAACTGCTACAAACATTTCACCAGAACCAGCGCTTTCCCAGCTCCCGTTTTCTGCTGGAAACTCACTCTGATGACRATTCTCCCCACAAATTCGACCCGTTCTCCCCACACATTTCCCACAAAACCAAATCCCAGCAAAGCCCAGAGGAGCAGGAAACAATCTGCCCGTTTTCTCCCCCATAAAGTCAGAGGGATGGGGGTTGGGGGCACCGCAGGGCCCCTCGTCCTGCAGGAAGCTGCCAGGGGGAGGGGGTGTCCAGGCTTTCCATCCCTCACCCCAGGGTCACCCTCCCCAGCCAGGCCGGATGTAGGATATCTAATATTTCTCCAGTTCTGTTTTAACACTCACACCATCTTGGGAGCAGGAAGTTTAAGCCATTTCCTGCGAGGCATTGCTCTGCCCTACAAATATTTTCAGCTTCAGTGCAAACTGTTTTAAAACCCAGCCTGGCAGCTGGAAGTGTGAAATCAGAGGAGGGGCTTGCCCAGGGAAAATTCAGTTTGTGAAACCTATCCAGTCCCCCCAACTGCTGCAGAGCAGCAAAATAAATATTTCTGCAGACAATAAAAGAGAGCAATTAATCTTGCGTGTCTGAAAAATGAGAAGGAAAAGCAGAAACTCCAAACAATGTTCTCAGTGCCTGTCCCAGGGGACACAGCCCTGGTCCCCAGCAGAAAGCCATAGCCACGTCCCCCCCTTGTCTCTCCAGCCACGATCTGAAGCTTTCCCAGCTTTGCTCTTTCAGTGGAGCCCAAATCATGGCTTTGGCTTGCTTGCCCTTCAAACAACTGTCCCATAAATAATSTGTCCCACACATGGGCTGAAATAACCCGAAAGAGACCCTTCCCACTCCTCCAAGAGGAGGAGGAGACAAATGCTCCTTCCCTGAAGCTCTGCAGAAGAATTTCAGGCAGTGCCAGGGCAGAGCTGGAAACCCCACAGAGCCCGGTCAGCAGAGCTCAGCCCCAACCCCAAACACCCCTCAGCACCATCCCCACCCTATCCTCAGCCGTGGATGGGGACAGATGGATGGCAGCTCACCTCCTGCTGCTGTCCCTGGCTGCTCCAGCCCACGGGAGCAYTCGTTATCTGCTCTCAGCTCTGCTTCTCCAGGTGACACGCAGGGACACGGGGCCACCAAGGGGAAACGAAGCCATGCCCCGAGGCCTCGCACAGGGCTCTGCTTCCCCTGAGCTCCCACTCCCAGGGCTGCTCCTTCCCAAGGCTTCTCTGTCCAGGAACTGAAGCCACCAAGCAGAAAGGAAACCCCAGAGCTCCTGCAGGGCCCTGCAGGAACCCTTCACCTCCCAACCTCAGGGCGTGCACTCCTGGGCTGTAAATAAACTTTTATTTACTACACAAAGTAGGGCAAGGAGGACTGTTTCCCTGAGGAATAGTGGGAGGAACATCAGTGTTGTGGCAGGAGCTCAGATTTCATCTGACTCCACAAAGCAGATCCTGGAGACCTGGGCAGGAGCCACACAGGACGTGGCAACAGCTCTGCAGTGGGCACATGCCACCCTGACTGCCCTGGCACTGCCAGGGACACACAGGGACACACAGGGACACACAGGGGCACACAGGGACACACAGGGGCACAGCTCTGCCCTGTCACTGCCAGGGACACACAGGGACACAGCTCTGCCCTGCCACTGCCAGGGACACACAGGGACACACAGGGGCACAGCTCTGCCCTGTCACTGCCAGGGACACACAGGGACACACAGGGGCACAGCTCTGCCCTGTCACTGCCAGCTCAAACAGGGCACAGCTCTGCTCTGTCACTCCAGGGACACACAGGGACACACAGGGGCACAGCTCTGCCCTGGCACTGCCAGCTCAAACAGGGACACTCAGGGACACACAAGGGCCCAGCCACCCCACACCCAGCACTGCCAGGGCTGGAGAGAGCAGGGCTGGAGCAAATTCCTCTCCTGCATCCCCCAGAACACACAGCCGAGGTCCAGCCCCTGCAGCTGGACCATGATGGATTCACTGCTGCCCCCGAGGACCACCCACACCCCTGATGTGCTGCCTTATCAGGGTTCCCATCACATCCCAGAGCAGTGACCTGCCCAAAGCCAGGGCATCACCCTCAGCACTCAGCTGCATCCTCTCGTCTCTCCAAGGCCACCAAAAGGGGTGCACGGGGGGTCTCGGGGGCGGGGTGACCCCAGGGAGGGCCCCAGCAACCCAATGAACTCGGCCTCCCACTTCCACCCCGTTTATCTGCACGTTGGGATGCAGGAGGAAGCAAGTTCAGCCAGAGTTTGTCTAAACAATTATGTTTTATCAGAAAAGCTGCTGGGATCTGCTCCTGTTTCCCAGGACATCTCTGGACAATTCCAAGGTGATCTCCACTCTCCATGCAGTCTGCACCAGAGGGAAGCAGGGGGAGATGACAAAGGCAAAGATCATCCAAGCACCCCTGCCCTTCCCTCAGTGCCATCAGTCCCCAACGCTCATCAGTCAGGAGGCACAATCCAGCCCACATCTGCTCCCCACACACCCCAAATCTGCCTTCCAAATCCTTTCTTCTTCTTCAAACTATGCATTTTTCAAATTTAGGAGCAAGCAAGGTAGTCTGGTGAAGGTTTTGATACAGACACGAGCTGATACATCCCTGTCCTCCTGGACAGCTCAGGACCTCCCTTTGCAGAGCCCCTGCAGTGACCTGGGCAGGGCCTTCTCCCACCCTGCACAGCCTGGAAGCAGGACCAGCAATTTCTTTATCAACAGCTGAACCTGGAAGAAGAAAACCCAATGCAAGGAGCAGACCTCAGGCATTCACCAGCTCCTTGTTACAAACGGAGAAGCTGGAGTGGGTAGAGGGATYCCTGCAGGACAGCAGAGGAGTGGACAGCAAGGACAGGGTCCTGACCAGGCTCTCCTGCTGTACAACTTTTCCATCTCTCCCTGTTTTTCTGGCTCCTGGTCCATGATTTCCACTGTGGATGGGAGGGAGTCCTGAGTGCCTCTCCCATGAGAGAGCATGTGTCTGCACATTTGTAGCTTCAGAGGAACCAGGGACTGCTCCTGTACCTCCCTGTGCCACAGCTCCAGAGAAGGGTCCCGAGCACACCAGCACCTGGGTGCACTGGCAGAGAACAGCTCAAGCTCCCACATCAGAGCAAATGCCAAGCAGAGTGAGCAAAATTCCCCATCCAGTGTCATAACACATGGGGGAAGCAAATACAGCAGGGGCTCCAGCTCCTCTGATGTCACAGAATCACCAGGGTTGGAAAAGACCTTCAAGATCATCGAGTCCAACCCCGGACACCTTAACTAAACCATGGCACCATCCAATCTTTTCCTAAACACATCCAGGGATGGTGACTCCACCACCTCCCCGGGCAGACCATTCCAGTGCTTTATCACTCTTTACGTAAAAAAACCTTTTTCCTGGTATCTAGCTATCAATCTATCTAATGTCCCTTCAGATCCTCCCAGCCCACACCAAACATGCCCGAGGTGCATTGTGCTGGAGTTGAAAGTGATGCCCCACAATTCAAGGATTGCGAGGTGCCCACAGCTGGGGCTGGGAAAGCTCCTTTTGGGAGCTCACATGTCATTAACTTTCACCACTGCCCTCCCCTCCTGGGCACCACAGCCTCTGGGATTCCCATCTAATCTTATTCTGAGACCTCCACAAACTGAGCTTCTCTTTGGAAAGAGGGAGGAATGACTGGCACTCTCCTTGTGTAGAAGGAGAGAACGGAAGAGGGGAAGGCAGAGCCACAATAAAAACTTTAAGTACTGTGGGTAAGCATCAAAGAAAAGTTTGACACAATCCCTTCRGTAAATGACCATCCACAGCAACAGAACAACCTGACCCGAGGGGAGCAGGCTGGCTGGRGGGCTGTCAAGAGCTCGTGATAACRAGGGATTAATGCCTTACCCAGTTCTGTCCCGCTGCAAATCCCTTTCCACCTCCATCTCTGACTCTGGGGATAACACAGGAGGGCAGAGCTTGTCCCCAAATGGAGACCTGAACCAATCCCACAGGCTCTCTTTGCATTCAGCAGAGAGGAATTAACCCTCTGAGGGCACAGTTCACACCAGCCCAAGGCAGACATCCACATGATTGATTCGAGTGCAGACCCCTGAGGGAAGAGAGGGAGAGTGCCATGGATGGATGAAGGCACATGGAAGGGATCCATTGGGAGCATTCCCTGCAAAGGGGCTGCTCAGGGGTGGTGAAAGTTGAATTCATCAAGAGACAAAAGCAGGAAGGTGCTCAGCTCCCACTGAATATTTCTGGACCCCTTGGTAACACGAGACAGAAACCACACAAAAGCTGCATCACATAAAGCCTCTGCAGACCCAAAATTCAGAGAAACCCAGAATTCCGAGAACAGCCAGGGCCTGGTGAGACCACATGGCTCAGACAAACCCTGGACACCTTCTCAAGGGTTGAGAGCCAAACAGAAATCCCAGTTTGTTCTTGTGTTTGCTGGAGCATGGTTAGTATTTGAACTTCAAGGTGTTGAAAGATGCTTCATTTCAGCCATCCTTCATTCCTGATGCACAAACAGCCTTTGCCATGMAAAAACCAACCTGCAGCTTCCCCACAGAGCAAACTGCAGGTGATACAATTCCAGCAACCCCAAACCCCCATGCTGTCACTGCAGAGCTGGCACAGCAGCCTTAGATGGCTTGTTAAAATTATTTGCTTTTCATAAATGCATAAACAATCTGCAAAGTTTTGTTCCTTGCAAAATATTTTGGACCAGACCCTTGGGTCCAGCTTTGTCTCCCAGCATGTCTGGCACTACTTTCATGCCAAGATAAACCAAAATGATTCCAGAGGGTGAAGTGCTGATGCACGTGACCCTACAGAAACCCAGGGAGCTTCTGGATCCAGAAGATCAATGAAATGAGTGACCCACATTTAACCAACCCAAAGGAAGGCAGCTCTCTCCCCATATCCCTCCTTTCAAACCTCTAGCAGATGTAAGAAAAACTGGGCTCAAAGAAGTCTGAGCACAGGCTGCAGTCCAAGACCAGCTGCTTTTTCCATTTATAGCCACGTTCACTTCAGCTCCATCAYGGCATTTCGGACAATGTAAAAATTTCTCTGTGTCTGTTTGTTTGCTGGAGGAGTAAAGAACACAACTGGCTTGCTGTCAACTTATCTTTTCTGCTCACAACAATGTTTGATCTTCTCAAAACAAAGTTATCTCCCCATAATCTCAATTCAGTTCCTCGAGTCCTCTGATASGGTTTATGGAGTTGGCACTGCACCCAGCCTGTGCTGTCCCTTCAACCACTGGCCAACAGAAACATCTCAGGCRGGGACACAAGTCTAGAAATAGCTTAAAAGAGAACAATTCTTTAATTACTGAAGGTTCATCACCACTGCCATCGCTTCCCTCCCCCAGCAGACAGCAGAGAAGTCACAAAACCAGCGGCCAGGCCTTGCTGCAGGAGATCAAAGCAAACTCTTTGTTTTATCTTGGTCAAGATAACGGATTTTATTTGCCTTATCGGCCTGTAGGATGATTAACCTAAATGTGAGAGAGCTGGAGGATCCAAAGGAGCTGGTGGGCGGGGAGCATGTTCCCCAGCACGGCTGCCATGGGCTCCAGACATGCAAATACCACAAGAGAAACACAGAAACTCCTGGGTCTGGTCCTCCCTGCCCCCTCAGCCAGGGCTGTGTCTCCCTTTGCCTTTCAGCACCCTTGGGTGAGCACAAACCCCACGGAGCAGGCAGGAGCTCTCACCCATTTCTCAGCCAGCAAACCCCCCCTGTCCCAGGGCTGCCCCACTGATCATCAAGAGGAGAATCAGAGGGTCCTGAGGGGCACAGGGCTCACACCCCAACTGGAGCACAAACCCTGTGAGCCACAGCCACTGGCACTGCCAGCCTGGCCACCCTCTGCCTGCCACAGACACACAGCCCCAGCTCCTTCTGCATGGCTCAGGAGAGAGGAGCTGACCTGGGTGCACAGACACACCTCAGACACAGCCACAGGCACAGCCACAGCCACAAACACAGCCCCACCTCAGACATAGCCCCAACCCAGCCATGGACAGCCCTGCCAGGACACTGAGGCCAGRGTCATTCTGCAGCTCACAGGGGATCCCAGGGTTGGAAGGGACCTCACAGMCCATCCAGTGCCACCCCTGCCATGGGCAGGAACACCTCCCACTGTCCCAGGATGCTCCAAGCCCCATCCATCCTGGCCTTGGGCACTGCCAGGGATCCAGGGGCAGCCACAGCTTCTCTGGGCACCCTGTGCCAGGGCCTCCCCACCCTCACAGCCAAGAATTTCTTCCTAATATGTCATCTAACCCTGCCCTCTGGCAATGGGAAGCCATTCCCCATGTCCTGTCCCTCCATCCCTTGTCCCCAGTCCCTCTCCAGCTCTCCTGGAGCCTGTTTGGGTCCTGGAAGGGGCTCTGAGCTCTCCCTGGAGCCTTCTCCTCTCCAAGTGAGCACCCCCAGCCTCTCCCAGCCCTGGAGCAGCTCTGTGGCCCCCTCCAGGTCCTCCTCACATGGGCAGTCCCAGAGCTGGATGCAGCAGCCCCAGTTTGGCTCTCTCCTGCTCTCAGATGTGACGTGTGCCRGGGAAATGAGTGGGAACTGTGCTGTTTCCTATGGGAAACTCTCCCTTTGCATAATGARGCTCCACTGGGGGGGTGGCTGCTTTTCTTACAGGTCCCCAGAGACTTTCAGAAGGGCAAAGGAATCCTCCTGGGTCTGTCTGGCTGCAGGGGACAGCCTCACTTGCTGGGGTGTATCCTGCCCAGCTGGACCATCCCCATGGGACAGTGTCTGTACAAACCGTGCCCACGCAGAGTAGGGACATGTGTGTGACAGGAGAGCATCATGAGCTCGGGGACAGCATTCCTGGGGGGCAGAGACGTGCAACACGGGCATCATCACCAACACTCAGCACCTCCTGGCATCCTCAGCACCCCCATTCCACCCCAAAACACATGGAGGGGCTCTGCAGAGCCAGGGTGGGGCACACAGAGGGAGGGCAGCAGGCAGAGCCCTCCCGTGCACGTGGTGTCCTGGATCAGGCACTGATGGACACGATCCTCTCCTGACCTTCCTTCCAAGTCACTGGTGTTACAAGCCCAGA
>NW_026624211.1:50677-66869 GCF_030028575.1 Malurus melanocephalus
GACTGCCTGTAACCTAGCCCGAGTCTGTCAGCTGGTTCTGAGGAAACATTTCCCTACAGCTTTAATCTCCTCGTGCAGAGAGAGCAGAGCAGCTCGGGGGAGTTGGAAACGGTGACTCACTGATCTCAGCCCAGGGCTCTGAGCATCACTGTGTTMACAGCTGGCCAAACCCTCTAAAACCCTGCAGCTCCACTCTCAGTGTCACCCTGGCAGGACAGGACAGAAGAAAAGTCACCCAAGCCTTGTGTGGCTTCACTTCTCCAGCCCTGGGTGTTTGTGGTGGGATGAACGATTGGAGCTCTGGGAGGTCAGTGGGTTACAGCTCCCACCACAACTGCCCAGCACACAGCAACAGCTCCCTGCTTTTCACAAGGACCCCAATGGATCTCAAAGTTTCCTTCTTTCTATTTTTAATTGTTTAAATTTTTAATTAAAAAATTTAATTGTTTAAATTTTAGCCCATCTCTAAGGGATTTCTGAAGAAAATTCTTTCCATAAGGGTTCAAACTGGAAACATTTGAATTGCTTCACTCTCCTGATGCTGCCCAGCTGGTTCTGCAGTAAAATAGGAGAGGGAACCCTGCTGATTTTTAAGAAGCACCTGGCACGCTGTGTGGCTGTCGCAAAGTGGMCATGGGACAAAGACTCCAGCAGAGCTGAAAGCTGAAAGGCTCAGAGAGTTTTGCACAGTCTCGAGTGGGACGCAGAGGAAACCATGTCCCTGTTTCAGGTGAATGTTCCATTATTCAGTGTATCTGCCTCGATTTACCCAAACAAGCTGCAGAGCATCCTTCCTTGCCAGGAAGACCCAGGGGGGTGGAGCAGGGGCTAAGGGCAAGGCAGCTGAGCCTGACAGCTGGGGAAGGCAGGCCCCAGCACAGGAGTGTGGATCCCCTGCATCCCCTGCTCAGCTGYTTGTGCTGGACAGCCACCAGAAGGGGATCCAGGGRTGTCCAGTGCCACAGGAGCACCTCKTGGRTGACCCAAAGCTGGAGCAGGACCTGCCCCACGCTGTCTGTGCTGCTGACATCAGAGAGGCAGTGCTTTCACTTGGGGGGTGGTGGGGCCAAAACTGCAGTGGGGTGGGGAGCGCTGGCAAGGTGTCTGCAGCCATCCTTGGGACATCCTGAGGGACCCTGGGCAGCCTCCCCAAATCTCTCTGTGTTCTTACAGCAGCAGCAAGCAGAGAGGCCACCCACGTGCCCATGGGGGGTGTTGGGGATCAGAGGAGGAACACCCCAAAATGGGATGAAATGTGTGAGAGCAGCCTCAAGCCATGGCAGTGGAGGAGGAGGAGATCAGGAAGGGGAACATGCAGTGCCCCTGAGCTGAACCTTGTGCTGACACACAGGGAAAAGGAGACAGAGCCCCCACAGCCCCACAGCTTTGTCTCCTGCCTTGTGGTGGCAGCAGGGTTGGAACCAGGCCATCTTTAGGGTTCCTTCCAAGCCAAACCATCCTGTGATGATTCTTGGAGACATTTGCACTGAAAGCCCCTTTTGTAGCAGGCCAAGGCASGCTCGTGCTGCCAGGCAGACTCCAGCCATTTGGGCTCAGGGGTGACACGGTCCCAGCAGCTGTCCCCGCTCTGCCCCCGCCCCGGGCAGCTGGAGCATTCAGCAGCTGACAGAGCCTCCTGCTCTTAAAGTGCCAGCCACCCATGGGGTTCAGAGCTGGGACACTCAGAGCAGCCCAGAGCCAGCAGGACSAGCCTGARCACCCACCCATGGGACAGGAGGGGCCTCCAGGGCACCACAGACACGGCAGCTGAGCTGAGAGGGGGTCACACAAACGCCATCCCAGGCTGGGGCTCAGAGCTCAGCTGGACATGGACCCAGCTCAGAAAGGCCACACCTACACCATGCACAGYGAGAGAAACCCCCTTGAGTCCTGCAGGTTGGATATCAGCTCCCTGCTGACCCCTGATTTTATTTTAGACTGTGCACACACCACAGCCCGGCCCCTCTGCAGGTCAGTGTGACCACARGGCACCCAGGAGAGGGGATGGAAGCCCTGCTCCGGCTCCAGGGTCCAGCATGGACCTCCCAGCCCCCCCCAGCCCATCCCACAGCCCCCAGGGAGGGCACAGGGTGGGGAGGGGAGGGGGTGCCCTCCCCCTGACCACTGCACCCTTCATGGCAGGGACCCCATGGGCGATGGAGAACGGAAAAGCAATTAACAGGTCTGAAAGGAGAAAGGAAAATCTCCAAAACATTACGGGGAATAAACGACAGCTGGCAAGGCAAGGAAGCTGGCTTTGACATGGGATTAACTGAAAACGAGACAGAGCTAACATAGTCCAGGTCTGCAGTTTGACCGTGGCTCTGGTCCATGAGGTTATTAGATCTTTGCTCCAAGGGCAAAAAACCCTGACTTCTGCTAATGAAGAGGCAATTCCTGCCCCACAGCCGTAAACAACAGCACCAAACAAGTCATCCCAACAACACCTCCCCAGCCTGTCCCTCAACCCAGAGCCTTTCCAGGGTCTGCACACAGGGCCCGAGCTGACAGGGCTGGCATACCCTGCAAGCACACAGCCCTCTGGCAGTTCCTTTTCTCTCTCCTCCTAGGACTGATGGCATTTCTGACGGAACCTGACAGCTCTTTCAGGCAGGATCAACCCACGGGTGACAGCTGTGCGTGCAAACACATCTGAGCACYGASCCCRGGGCAACCTCGGGAGTGGGAGAGCCCCAGGAGCGGCGCATGGAGCTGGGCATCTCTACCTGTGTGACACTGGTGTGACCCCTGTGTGACACCGGTATGACATCCGTGTGACACCTGTGTGACACCCGTGTGACATCTGTGTGACACCTGTGTGACACCGGTGTGACATCCGTGTGACACCTTTGTGACACCCTTGTGACATCCGTGTGACACCACTGTGACACTCGTGTGACATCCGTGTGACACCCGTGTGATATCCATGTGACAGCTGTGTGACCCCTGTCTGACACCTGCATGACACCTGTGTGACACCAGTGTGACAGCTGTGTGACACCTGCATGACACCAGTGTGACAACTGTGTGACAGCTGTGTGACACCCATGCAACTACTGCGTGACATCTGTGTGGATGTCACTTGTGTAACCCCTGTGTGACCCCTGAGTGCCCCCTGTGTGACCCCCCCATGTGATCACTGTGTGACCCTGGCATGCCCCCTGTGTGCCCCCTGAGTGCCCCCAGAGTGTCCCCTACATGGTCACTGTGTGACCCTGCTGTGTATCCCATGCCCCATGAGTGTCCCCCGTGTCCCCAGCCATCACTCCCCACCAGCCTGCCGCTCTGCTCTCACCTTGCTCTCTCCTGGCGGGGCTCTCCACGGGCACAGGCTGTGTTTTTGGCTCAGCCAGGACGGGCAGTGTGGRCAGGGCTGGCTCGGTGCTCTCAGCCCCCCGTGCGGCCGGGGCCGGACCCTCGGYGGCCTTGACCCCCTGGACATCGGGRCGCCGGGGCGCCGYGTCGGGCGGGGCGGTGGCAGCGGTCACCTCGGCCCTGCGCTGGGTCATCTCGGGGATCTTGGATGGTGGCCCCTCGGCGCGGCGCAGCCCCGGCTCCTGCGGCTTGCCCAGGGTGATCTCAGTCCTGCGGGCGCCGGGCTCGGGCGGTTTGTGCCCCGCATCCGCCCGCTTGAGCCCGAACCGCGACAGCCCCGAGCTGGAGTTCTCCACCTGCTTGGAGGAGATGTCGATGGAGATTTCCGTTCTCCTGGACACCGGCTCGGGCGCTTTGGGTCCRGGGAGCTCCACCCTCCTCAGAGGGGGTTTGGGGGATCTCTGCACCGTGGGCTCCGCGTGGCGCATGGACGGATCCGAATTCCTGGCGCCGAGTTCCTGAAACTTCTGCGTGGAGCTGGACACGGTGGACCTGAGGAGGGTGTTCGGGGCCCGTCTCTGTGGGGTGGAGGAATTTGAAGACTGATCTACCTCCTCGACCTCAAAGGATCTTTTCAGAGCTGAAAAACACGAAAAGCAGTCCAGGATTTAGTTACCATCCACCTGAGCATCTCCAGGGATGCTTACAGACACTGCACAAGRCTYGTWACTCYATTTCTGCTCCTTCATCCCTGCATYCATAACCCATTTAAGCAGCTGCAGGTTGAAGGCCAGGCCCTGCCTCTTCAGACAAGTTACAAACCCAGTAATGAAACGAGCCAGAGCCAGGAAATACAACCCCAGAGCGGAACCCACACTGCCCTACATCCCACACTCAGAGGGGAGCAGAGGGTCCATCATGGCATGGCACAGCAGGGCACTGGATTTGGGGGAAGCAGAGATCCAGCTTACAGCACCTCTCTTTTCCTCTCACATCTGAAGATGCACAGATAAACACAGAGCTTTCCTGTGAGCACTGCCAGCAAAATCCAGACTAGGAATACGATCTCAGGGTAGCATCAAATCTGTGTAAATGCAGCAAGAAAACCAAAGATGGYAGCCACAGAAGCTTWTATCCTTRAAAAMAAACCTAGAGAGCACAGGAACCAAAGACTGAAGTGTTTTGAGCTTGATCCTGGTACCAGGAAGGGCTCAACTCAGCCCTGCTCCACACAGGACCCAGCCAGGTGCAAACAAAAGGCTGAGCTCCACGGAAAGGGAACCACTGCTGGATCCCATCCAAAAGCCACGGGCTGCAAAAAAACACCCTCTGTGTCCTGCAGAGCCAGGGCAGGCACAGGGGCAGGGCAGGACAAACCACAACCCTGGAATCCCACAGGAGCCTCCACCAGGTGAGGCTGAGCTGGCATGGGGACAGCCCCAGTGTGGGGACAGCCTCAGCAGGGTGACAACCTTGGCGTGGGAACAGCCTGGCTGGGGTGACAGCCTTGGTGTGGGGACAGCCTGGCTGGGGTGACAGCCTGGGTGGGGTCACAGCCTGAGTGGGGTGACAGCCTCTGTGGGATGACAGCCTGGGTGGGATGACAACCTGGCTGGAGTGACAGCCTCAGCATGGGGACATCCTCGGTGTGGGGACAGCTTAGGCAGGGTGACAGCCTGGGTGGGGTGAGAGCCTCGGCAGGGTCCCAGCCTCAGTGTGGTGACACCCTCGGTGTGGTGACAGGCTTGGTGCGGGGACACCCTCAGTGTGGTGACAGCCCCACTGCTAATGGCCAGCACAAGCACCAGCACTGGGCCCACCCATCCCTGACATCCCCAGGACAGCATCAGTGACATTCAGCCCCTAAAACCTGAGTTTGAGATCCCACAGCTCCTCAGGATCTCAGGGACAGAGCGGAGAACAGCCTTGCCTTGTGCCAGGATGTCCTCACACCCCTGGGCTGGAGCTGGAGAGGAATCTCCCTGCAGGAAACATCTCCCTGCAGGAAACATCTCTGGTCCAGGGCTCTCTGACCCCCCAGGGCACAGCCTGGGGACATGGGGACACTCCATCCCTCGGACACGTCCGTTTGCAGGACAGGAGCCCCCTGTCACTGCTGGGTCCAGCTGGTGGCACAGGCACAGGGACATGGCAGCCACCCAGCTCTGCTCCATGGGCAGGGTGGCAGCACGAGTGACCAGCTCTGTCCTGGCAGCAGGGGCTGGACAGCCAGGGCCACAGCCCCAGGGCACACAGGGACAGCAAGGGAGGTGGGGAGCAAAGTGGGACCCTCAGAGCAGGGGCTCATGGACCCCCACACAACGGGGACACWCACAGGGGTTCAAATGTGAGGGTACAGACTTAGGGCTGCTTTCCCTTTTGGGGGGAATACCCCAAAACTGCTCAACATGAACCTCAGGCTGCAAAACCAGTCTGGATGGGCTCTGGAGGAGCTCACCATCCCCCCTGTAAAGCCAAGGAAGGGTCCCACCAGGGGCACCTCGTGACAAAATGGTCTGTGTTGCATCTCTGAGGCAGCAAAGAAAACCAAAGACACTTTTTCTCCAATTTATCTGCTCTGTTTTCTGATTTCCATGGAGCTCTCCCAGCCACATCCTCACCTGCTGGGAGGGGTGGGATGCTCCCTGCAACAGTCCCTGCCCTGCAGCCTGTGCTTGGCACAATTCATGCACTGCAGTTTTATGTCCAAGCCCCCAAGCATCCCCAGAATAATTAAAAAAAAAAAAAAAAAAAACAAAAAAAAAAAAACAAACAAAACAAAAAAAAAAAACCAACACATTTGAGAGTTGTTTCAAAGTATTGGAACTCTCAGGTCTCCAGCACGGAGCTGGAGCTCATTCTCCAGCAGACTTTTCTGCAGTTTTCCTTCTCCATCACACACTCAATCCAGAAACTAACGTTTTAACTATATTTTTTTTCCAAAAATCCCAAGTTTAAAACAATGCTCCAGCCAAGCCCAGTTTGCATTTTGCTGGAAACAAAGAGAGCGGAAGGGACAACCCAACGGGGAGCCCGTGCCTGGCCTTGAGCAGAGCTGGGTGGGCAAGAGCAGCAGAGGACACAGCCCCGGAGGGTCACAGCTCTGCCCACATCAGGATCCTGAAATCAGCCTGCTGCTCCTCCAGGCAGCTCAGTCCCCTCCTCTCCCCTTCACCAAACAGCCCCAAAGCCTCCTGAGGGATTCATCCTGAGGCACAGGGTAAACGCTCTCAAGGAACCTGACAGCAAAGGAAATGCTGACGAGGATCTTTCCTCGGTGAACATTGCCCTGGAGATCTCCCAGTACCTCCCTGGAGTGGTTTGGGGATTTTTTTCAGACCTGCCAAGGAGCTTTGGGTACAAACAGCCCTGCTGACCTCGCAGGGTCCCTCTCATGAGCCACATCCAGCAACTCCGAGCCCTGCTGCTGCTTCCTGAAAAAGTGACACAACAGCAGCTGACCCACATGGCTCTTCTCTTGACTTTAAACGCCCCAAAGTGCTCCAAGGCCAGGGCAAACCTGCCCAATGCCATCCATGTGGAACACAGCCAGCTCCTGTCCTTATCCAAGGGTTGGACTGAATTACAACACCCTAAAATGGCTTTTTTCCTGGTCCTTCTGGGTCCTGATGCAGAAGGGAGAAAAATGGCAAAGCCAGGGCACAAAGGGGCTCAAAAAGCCTCAGGCAGAGGTGCAGAACCATGATTACAGCCTCATGACATCCAAGTCCCCCAGATAACACCTCCCTTGTGCTGTGGTGCCAACGAGCAGGAAGGAGGCACTGAGGGGATGGGCAAGGAACCTCCAACCCAAAGGAGGGGCAGAAATGGCTCAAGCACAGTTTCTGACAGTGAAATCATGAGGGCCCAGCTCCCAGGGGCATTCCCTGCCCAGCAGGATCACTGACTCCCCTGGGGACAGCCCAGGAGCTTTGTCACGCACGGCTCTGCAGGGTGGGGTGYTCATCTCACAGGGATTTTGGTAGCCAGTTTGTCCTCTCAGCACGTTTGACCACTGCCCCAAATTCTGCGTGGTCTGGAGAAGGTCACACATCCCAGGAATGAGAAAAGAGAAGGGCTGTGACCACGAGGGTTTTCATTTCCACCTCTGAGACAGAGCCCCCCTGGCATGAACACGATCCTCAGGAWTGTCACCTTCAGCAGTGGTGGCCCTCGCAGGGACCGAGCGTGGCTGGAGTTCCCTGCTCTGCATTGCCTCTCTCCTCCTCCCATGGGAACAGAGAAGCACCTCAGGAAGCACAACAACTCTCAAAAAAAGAGAAAATCTTATAAATAGTGTGTCCTGCCCAGAGKCAGGAAAGGAAAGTAAACAGCCTCTGCTCCCGATGACCCTCCTCCCGGCTTCCTGCAGGGAAGTGTCMGTATTCCCTGCAAAAACAGGAGCTGAAGGCAGGGCTGCAGGGCCCCACAGCCCCTCCCAGGGCTCCACAGGGACAGTCATGGCTCATTCTCTGTGTCCCCACGGGCTCCAGGTCCCTGTCACCCCCAACAGCCCCCAACAAGGTGTCCCTGTGCAGGGGAGTGTTAACAGCCTGCATGGGAGAAAAGCACCAAGTCCTTAGCTACCTTTGAGAAATAGAGATTGGAATGTAGAATTGATAACACAACTTACAATTATAAACATTACTAATACTGTAGCTTTTGCAAAATCACCAATCATACACTGATTAGTAATTAAACAGCTGTCTCTTGACCAATGTATGTTTGACACAAATGTATGCACTAGTGACTAAAGTAGATAAAAGAAACCTATCTCAAAATAAAGGGGTTACTTTTTGTGTGTGTGTGTATGTGTGTCTTTGTGTCTGTTATTTTTTGTCTGCTGTTGAGCCAACAGCGACATCCCTGCCCTGGGCTTGCCCTGCTGCAGGGCTGTCCCCCTCTATCACACTTCCAGGGGGTTTTGGGTGAAAGCAGGGCTTCCCCAGCCCACCCCATTGAGTGAAGGATGTTGGAGGCAGCTGGAGGTGTTGAGCGCCAGCCTTCCTTCTGTTCCTGTGGAGGTGCCCGAGGAGCTGAGCACAGCCCACACCACCTTTGGATGTCCTTTWAGCCAATTCCAGAGCCATTCAGACACCTCTGGCTCAATCCACCACTGCTGAAGGCAGCAGCTCCCTTCCTGCAGCAGGGAAAGCCCCAAATCCCCTAAAATGAGATTTCTAAAAACWTCCTGTCAGATGCAACCTCTGCAAAAGCCCACCACCATCATGTCTGGGCTGGAAACTGGTCCCCTTTGGGGACCTTTGCAAACCTCAAGGTTGTGGAGTTTTGTTCAGCATCATCACYCAGCTCTGCAGGGCTGGCTTCAAAAATCTCTCTGCAGATCCTGTTGGGTGACAGAGGCATGGGCCCTCCCAGGTGGCTCTGTTGGCTATGCACAAGGACACGAGCTCCTGAAAACCCAGACGTGGTCTATGCCAGAAAGTTTGTGCCTTCATCCCTGGTTGAAGAGGTAGGCACAGTTAAAAAGGAGAAAACATTGATTTCTCTGTTTGGTGCAGCAGTGCTGGGGTTGGCTGCGCAGAGAGGTCACCGTGTCCTCCCTGTCACCCCCAGCCAGGCACCAGCAGGTCACACACCATCAGTGCAAGCTGCTCTTGAGGGATCCTGCCAGCTGGGAACAGAGGGCAGAGGTCTGGTTCAAACCCCAGCAGCTCATGACACAGCCAAGAGTCTCAGAGATGTCACAAGCGAGTGGCACCACTGGGGACAGCCACAGCCACAGCCCTCACTGAGGGAGGGTCCCTCCTGCGAGTCCCAGGCACGCTGAGGGTGCCCAGGTGCCATGGAAGGGTCTGGCTCCCACACAAGGCATCCCCATCTCCCAGGGGCAGCACTGGAGCATCCTGGCCCCACGGCTGAGACGCTCTGCAGCCAGTCAGGGCACCTGGGGGGTCAGCTGGGGAACATCTGCAACATCTGCCCCTTCCTTCTGCCCTGTTTAAACAGAATAAACCACAAACAGGCCAAGGGAGGCTCTGTACAGGGCAACATCTCTGCACAGAGCTCCAGAGGAGACCAAAATAAACAGCGAGGGACGCTGGCTCCTCTGGGAGCTGCTTCCCAGCCGGAGCCTCCAGCTCGGCCACAGCCGCAGCGCCCAACTGCTTCCCATTAACCATCCCGCGCCCCTCGCCCCATCTTGCTAACCCAGGGGTTACATTTGCTTGCTTGCTTAAGCACAGAGAGCTTTCCTTGGGTTTTTGGACACATCAGAGCCTTATGGGGCCGGGGCAGCCGGAGCCCCGTTATTTCCCACCGCACAATGGCACCATTTGAGAGCGCGGGCTCKCTCTAAACTGCTACCAGATGGTCACCTCCTGTTCCCGGCAGGAAAGGGGGGAGGCTGCAGCTCTCATCTTTCAAGGAACCCTTGGAAACCCAACACAGCATGAACTGCTCGGGGCCCTTAAAGCTTCCCAGAGCCCCGTCACAGGCAGCGGGGTGCTGGCGGTGCTTTTCTGGCCAGGCTGAGAGCAGGGAGTGTTTGCCCACACCACGGTGGGGCCACCTGGGTCTGGCTTATCCAAACCTGCCCTCTGTGATGGCCCTGAAGAGCTSCCACCACCCTGAACAGAGATGGGTGCACTGCAGTGAACTGAAGGCTTGGTTATAGGAGTGACTAGGGTCTGCATGTACCTATAGGGTCTAGGGTGTTAATCCTAAAGGTCCCACATCAGAAAGGGCAGAGAGCTGCACCCCTGCTGCAGACCCACAGCAGGGAATCTCTCCCCCATCCTCAACAAAAAGGTGCTCCCAACTCCCCTGAGCCCCTCAGTGGGGTCAAAAACATGCATCTGAGGTAGAAAAGCCCTGGCAGTGCAGGCAGCGAGCGATGCTGCATGTGCTGGTAGGATTTTGTGAGTACACACAGCTTCAGAACAGCCCAAGAAACTCAGCAAAATTTAAAAKCACATTTCCCAAAAGCTTCTGGTCATCTAATATAGGGAAGAAGAGGAGTAATGGTTGCTGGGTCCCTTCCTTGTGCTCGCACCCTTTACCAAAAAAACAACCTTGCTGCACTAAACATACATAGCCACGTATAGAAATATATATATAGTGACAGTCTGCTGTTTGCAGCCTGACTGTCACGCTATCCTGGGTAAGTTATGAACGGTTCATGCACAAATAAATCCTTTCTYTGACTTCACAGACAGCCTTCAGAAGAAGTTGCAGTAGATTGCAGGGTCTGACACAAATTATATGTGTACAAGACAAGGCTGGTAATGTGCTGTCACTGTGCAGGGCCTTCCTGAACAGTGTAAACAGCACCAAGAGTTGAGTTCTGGTGGAAATTTGGGGATAAATGCAAGCTCAGGGCTCTGACATCAATCAGAGCTTTTCAAGTAGCAYTTCTCTCACTCACAGCAAGTTATAAAACAGCCTGGGGCTGATGCAGCAAACCTCTCGTTTCCCAGAAATGAACATGCACAAGCAAAGTCAGGACTAAGAATAGAAAAAATAAATAAAATCCACTCAGATTAATACAAAATCCCAGCTTTCCAGTCCCTATRATGCAGTTCTCAAAAGATTTTAGCTGGATTCTCTATTACACTTGGGTTTATATAACCATTAACTCTCAGCAAAATGTTTCCAGATCAGACCAGTATATTTTACATCCCTTATATTCATTTCATACTTGTACAGAAAATTACAYAAAACACAGGGTATCCAGCCCAGCAGATTGCATTACTGGCTCTGCCACGGGCTCACTCCAGCTTCTGTCTCCGGTCTGTGCTCCAGTTTCCTTTCAAGAGGRGAGGAGGAAGGAGAGAAATAAATCTTCTCTGTGCCTCCCATGGGACTGTAGATTTGGTTTGGTTCACTAATATTTCTAAACTGCCTTGAAACAATTACCCAGAGACAAAAGTCAGATGCAGATGGTCTGGCAGAGCCCAGCCTGCCCCGTGCTGGTGCCACAGATGCCACCCCCACCAGTCATGACTGCCAAAKCCCACAGAGGGGACATGGACAGTGACTCAGATGTGTGACCAGGCTCAGGGACAGTGACTCAGGTGGGTCACCAGCCTGGGTGGCACRGCCTGGGTGATTAAATCAGATAAGTCTCCATTTGAGAAGATGCTTTGATGGGCGGTGTTGCAACACGCTGATTAAAAAGAGACAGAAAAGGGGTAAATCGGTAAAAAGGGGTTAAAGGAAGGACCCAGGATGGGTTCATCCCTGCAGGGCTGCCTGTCCCTCCTGCCTGCASTGCTGCTGATTGCTGCTGTCCCTGTAGCCAGCTCTGATGGCTCTCTTGGAGGGGACACCCAGCACTGCAGTGTGAGTGGCTGTCCAAGCGTCCTGAAGGTTGGCAGAGAGCAGAGCCCCCCTCCTTCCTCCTTCCTGGGAAACTAAACGTGCTTTATAAATTAAAATAAAATCCATCCTTTTCACATTTCCCTGCATTTTTACTTCCAATGGCCTCGATGAAAGAAAGGCTGAAGTCCCAACCCCAGTCCTCACCATGGTGCTTTGTCTCCCATACCAGCCCAGCAGTGCTGCTGGTCCCACCACTGACCCCTGCCACCATCCCCAGGGCTGGGGGAGCCCAGAGAGCACCCACCTCACCAGGAATACAGGGATGTGCAGTTCTGTGCTGCCTGGGCCCCAAACTGCCTCCTCTACTGCCAGGAGGATGGTAGCACAGACTGATGTCACTGTGACCCCAGGAGGGTCCCCAACACTGACAGYGCCTGCACCCGCAATCCCACCCCAAACAGCCCTGAGCTGGGTGCCAGCAGCACTGGGAGGGTGCAGGGGCACACGCCACCCGTGCCATCCCCAATTTTGGCACACAAACCAGCCCAGAGCCTGCTTGGATGGACACTGCCCGTGGGCCACCCCTCTGGAGGTGTCCCCAGGAGACCCGAGGGCTGAGCTCCATCCAGCAGCCTGACAGAAGCAATCAGGGTAAAAGCCTGAGTCACAGCCATCAGGAGATGAGAGCTGTTCAGARTAAGTGGGAGGCAGCAACAAACCCCTTCTTGCCCAAGGGACACTCCTGACCTGCACTATTTGTGTCAGGGGATGAAGTTTGGAGGGGTCTCCCCTTGATGGCACCAGCACAGCAGCTGGGTACAAACTGCTGGTGCCACCAGAGGGGTGCCAGGACCAAACAACACCCTACAGGTGTGACATGAGAGGTGGCCAGGGCACAACCCTGGCCCACAAAGTCCCCTGATGGACTGACCCCACTCCAAACAGCTCCAGCCCCACCAGGAACTGAGCTCAGACCATTGATTCATTTCACAGGCTTCCATCCAGTTTAACCAGGATTTAGGGTCACTCAGCTTGTTGCATCCATATCCCATCTCTGAGGAACAAAGAGGCACCAGAGCTCAGTRCAGCAGGAGAGGGCAGAGGGGCTGGGAGAGGGAGAGACCCTGCATGATGGTCTTGCAGATGCTGCCTTAAATGTCAGAAATATGAATATCTGGAGTGATTATGGACTCTGAAGTCTCCATTGTTGTCTTTGGATTTATGGCACATCCCARTCCTGGTTTGCAGCTGCTGTCTCAGTCCTGGCTCCTGGCAAAAAGGGGTGAGCAGCTCCCTGCAGGGAAGGGGAGCAAAGCAGAAATCAAACCAGCACCCAGAGAGGCCATGGGGCACCCAGAGGTGCCAGRTTAATGCCTGGCAGTAATTKAGCCCCAGGTTTGCTGGCATGTATYRGCYWAGAGACAGAGCCATGGTCACTCAGACCTTTCAGACATGAGCAGGGTGTCCTGGAGGAGTTTCTTACTCACTCCACTGCCCAGATCCACCAAGAGGCAATGACCAAAGGGTGAAGCATTTTAGGTGGGTCCCTTACCAATGGAAAGGTGCTACCAGGATCCCAGAGATGGGGAGAACTCCAGAGGCAGCACTGTGTACGTGCTCCAGGCCCTGACTCAGCCCCAGCACACGCTTGCAAAACCAGAGCAGCTGCACTGATTCCGGTGTAAAAACCCATCCCCTCCCTGTCYCTTCMYACCCAGGCTCCTCTGAAAGGTCCCTTTATGCTCTGATTTGCCCAGGGCTGGTCCCACGGGGACRGAGGAGCTCGCTCACCTGTGCCAGCCAGCCCTGGAAGCCCTCCRTGCTGACACTGAGCCAGGGACACTCTGCTCTGTGCCGCAGTGCCTGTCCGGCCCCAAGGACACTCAGCCCAGCCCTCCTCATATGAAACAGCTCCAAACAACGTTTGGATGATCCTACATCCTAACCAGGGCCACGAGTGATCCTCAGAGCTCAGCTCATGTGCACAGGGAGATCCTCATCCTGTTCTTCCCTTTCCCACTCCCTCATAACCTTTTTATTCCCAAGGAATTAGGTATACACAGGGAAAAGCCCAAACCACAACAGCAGGCCTGCACTGGAGGAATCCATTCTTTTTTTCTTGTCTTGAAGGCCAGTTCTGCTGGGGAAGATACAATTTCTGCTGGGGAAAACCTCYCTTYCCATAGGCACCTTCCCCTGTCTCCTTCCTCTCCCACCACGTGATGATTTGGCAGCAGACTCACATCCAACCCATCCTTTTGTCTCAGATTGAGAAACGCAGACGTGGAACGAGAGAGAAAACTCTCTGAAGTGGCTGTAAAGCTCAACTTTGAGGGTATCAGAGGTGACTTTTCTGCCTTGGAGCACCAGCTACATGAATGAGCAGCTCTGCCCTGCCCACACTGAGCTGGCGACAAAGAGCTCCAGCAGAGACCATTACAGAGCGACTTTTTGTGGACAGACCAGGAAATCCAACAATTGAGGAGCTGTGCTTCACTCCCAGGGCTGGGATGATCCAAGATGTAAATCGGAAAGGTCTTTTTGCGTTTCCTTTTCCAGGCATTGAGCGCTGGCACACGAGGGACCGTTAGTCACACACAGCTCCCAGCCCGCTGCTCTCATCCTGCAAAGCCCTGGGCCGGGTTTGTGGGACAGAGCGTGGATTCTGGAGTGAGACTGTCCACAAACAGCAGGCCCATCCCATCTGCAGGGCTTTGCTCTCTTGAATCCAAGGCACATCAGACACTGTGCCCGTCCCTCTGGCGCGTTCCTGCTAATATTAGCCCAGGGCTCAGTCCCAGCATCCGCAGCACGCAGCAGCAGCTGCTCCCCGGGGCAGCAGGAACGCTGGCCCTGCACAGCCCGGGGATGCACCATGGCCACGTGTCCCACAGACATCCCGGGCATTCACTCAGGGAAATTTTAAGGATGAGTCTGTGAGTTCTGTGCACTTGGAATATAATGCAGTGCCCTCCTGAAACGAGCTGGGTGATGGGTTTTTGGTGATCCTTAAAACCAGGACATAAATTAGCACGAGTTTGTACCTCACTGAGACAAAGTCTGCTGCTGAAATACTAAAAAATACTCTGCACTGTGTAGTGACATAAGTGTCCGAAAAGTGTGCAATAGCAAAGAAGAGCAAATTAATAAAATAGCCAGAGAAGCCTTCTGAGCAGCAGTGTCATGTCCTGGCAGGGCTGGAGGCTCCCCACCCAGCTCCACAGCCCTGCCAAGGCTCACCCACCAGCCAGCACACTCTCCAAGGCAGCTGGACTCTGAGCAATGGGGAAATCGGGGATTGGGAACCATCAACAAATGCTGTCTCATGGTTTCTGCYAGAGCCAAGCTGCCAGGCTGTGCCCCCACCAGGCTGCACCTCCAGACACCACCCTGCCCCCCYGGGCACCCTCCTGCCTCTCCACATGCTTACAGCCCTGCTCAGCATATCCACCAGGCACAGTTTACACACCCACTGTGACAATTTGTGTTTCAACATTACAGAGAAAGGATCTGGTGTTGACTGACAGCGCTGGCAAAGGMAAGGAGTGCTTGGCATCAGTGCTGCCAACTCACCACAAGCAGCTGCCAGCAGAGACACGCCTCAGTACCCCGGGGACCCTGCTCAGCAGAGCCACAGCCCACCGGGGTGAGGGATGGAGCAGATCCCTCCTGTCTCACCAGCAGGCAGCGGCTCCTGAGTGCCCAGGGCTTTAGAGCTCTAGCAGGAAGGTCAGTGGCAGCGTGGAATTGTCTTTGTGCAGTGTCACAACCAACCAAAGCTGTGAGCAAGAGCATCCACCCTGCCTGCAGCAGAGAACCGTGGGCACCAACACTCCCACATCATCAGCCTGGGCTGGATCAGGGAGGTTTGGGGTGCACAGGCTGTTAACACACCGCACAGGCATCTCACCAGGCCCATTTAGCATCGCGTTTTCCCTTCCCTGCAGCTCGGGCACTGTGCCTGAGGCCCCGGGGAGCTGAGGGACGAGCTGCCCCCTCTGAGGCAGAGGTGAGCTTGGGAAGCGTTGCTGCAACCCCGGCTGAACCAGCCACGCTCCTGAAAACCTGCCAGAATCTATAAACCCAGGGGCAGAACTATTATGCTCTGTAAATCCTGGCAAACCACAGACCTAATGATGCTCTGCCCCATTAGAGATGAGGAAGCCTTTGTCAGTCAAACAAGGGGGATTAGAATCACAGAATGGTTTCAGTTGGAAGGGATGTTGCAAATCATCTGTTTCCAAMCYCCCTGCCRTGGGCAGGGACAACTTYCACTAAACAAGGTTGCTCATAGTCCCACCYAACCTTGAACAATTTCARGGATGGGGCAYCCACAGTTTCTGTGGGGCAGAAGCTGCTGGAGTTTTCTTGTACCCTGCTTGTCAGTGCAAGAGCACCCCCATCACAGCATCGGGCACAGCAAGAGCACACCCTGTGCTGCTGTTTCCTTCTCACCTGCTGCTTTGATTTGGAAAGTCAACTGGAATCGAGTACCTGGTACTGTTTCCCTCTCCAAAGGGCCCTCACGTCCTCCTCGGGCTCACCGAGGCTGCAGCTGTGACAGCTGGGACAAGAAAACAGGCAGGGATGCTGA
>NW_026624211.1:67303-78184 GCF_030028575.1 Malurus melanocephalus
GAAAGGACAGGCAGGGTGACAGGCAAGGACAGGCAGGGTGACAGAGGAGGACAGGCAGGGTGACAGGGAAGGACAGGCAGGATGACAGGGGCAGGAACAGGCAGAGTGACAGGGGAGGACAGGCAGGGTGACAGGGGAGGACAGGCAGGGTGACAGGGGAGCACAGGCAGGGTGACTGGGGAGGACAGGCAGGGTGACTGGCAGCAACAAAGAGGGCTCTGGACGAGCTGGTGTTTCTGCTCCACGGTATTTTTGGCAGATCTTTCCTGCTTGGCCAGGGSCTGCGTGGGGTTGAGATCCCCACCCAGCAGCCAGGAACACGGCATCTCCTGCCCCGCGGGCTGGAGATTAATTGCTGCATTTTGGGAAGYGGCTGCGCAGCCCTGAGAGCTAATTAAATTGTGAAACAGTAGTCCAGATCGCTGCTCAAGGGCAAGGCCAGACCTTCTGGCTTCAGACGCACGGAGCTTTCTCCACCTCTCCCTCTGCACAGGCAGGAACTATRAAGTGCTCCAGAGGCTGAAAATAAAGGCACTGCGGCGCTGCTCGGTGCCACCGACGAGCACACGCAGCCCCAACAGGCAGCCCCGGAGCCCACAGCAGAGCCTTTATCACACCGAGCAGGGAATTACTCATTCTTCAGAGATTTAAATGCAATTGGGRCAGCGAGAGGAAAGCTGTAATTACATCAGCGCTCGCAGCCCTGCGGTGGGGAAGCTCACGCGTCCCGCAAGGACGGTCACAAAGGCGCCCKTGAACCCCGAGCACCAATGGGGCGGTGGATTCGGGTCACTCTCTGTGTCCCAACACTTGTTACTCCCAATCTTCCTAAGGGACGTGACTTCCCTCAGCCTSCTGCTGCGCCCTCCACTCCCAAGGGCAGCTGGAGAAAGCCCAGGGGCTGGAAGTAGAGGAGGTGAACATGTCTGAACCCTACGACAAGAACTGCAGAGACCCCCAGCTTTGCCACCCATTTCCTGCCTGACCTGGAAGAGGAACCCTTGAGCTCTGAGCTTCCTCAGCTCCCCAGCAGGAAAAATAGCAGAGCGCTGCTTCCCGAAGGCCGGGCTGGCTTCTCCAGGAGGCGGTGATGGCTCAGCCTATGGCCGTGCACGCAGCCCCTGGATAAGCTTTCACCGCGGCCCCCACATCTCCGCTATTTCTAGTGGTTCTTTTTTTTTTTTTTTTTGTTTTTTTTTTTTTTTTTTTTTTTTTTTTTTTTTTTTTTTTTCTAGAAACCGCTGCACAAAGCTCCGCTTGGCTCGCTGCCAGGACGTGCGAGTGCGTAGGGATGGAGCTGCTCTTCCAAAACTCTGCTCGGGAAGATGAGCTCCCTCGAGCCGATCTCTCAACGCCTGATTCAGACACAGCCCCCCAGCCCTCTCCTGCCCGTCTCTGACTCCCAGACCCATCTGGCAGCAGCGCGCTCCCCGCTAGCACATTTTCGTGCCTGAAAAAGCCAGACTAGCAGGCAAGAAGCAGCACAGAACCGGGGAAAAGCCGTCGCGGTCCCCATCAGCCAGCGAGCCAACGCTCCGGGCCACTGGAGCTCTGCCATGGGACCGCTGCGGAGCTCTCTRGGGCAGGCAGCAACCGCTACGGGAGTGCGTGAAACTTGGGATCGTTAYCCACATCCCAGCTACTCCAGGGCTGTGTTTGCATCCCAAAGCTGGGAGTCAACAGAAGAGCCTGWGCCTGTTTTTCTCCAGACTTTCAGTCTGGTCAGGGGGGTGTTTTCAGATGAAAAAACGACAAAAATCAAGTCGGGAAGCGCAGGAAAGGAGAAACATCCCGTAAGATCCTGCCTTGGCAGATATCACCGGGCGCARCCGCTCCCGACAAAAGACACCGACAGCCCTGGGGATGCCGCCCTGGGGCATCCCGCTCCTTCCAGTCCTCCCTACCCGCGGGATGCCACCCCCAGCCTCGGTCAGGACACCCCCGGGCACCCCCGGGCACCACCGGGGAGCCTGCCGGAGCCGAGCCGATCGGAACCGAGCCCACCCCGCTCCGCCGCGGCTGCAGCTCCTCCCGGCTGAGCCCCAAAAGCGGCTCCTCCCGCCCGGACTTTCTCCGGGGGTGCCCCTTCCAAGCCCCGCACAGACCGATGCTCCCCGGCGCGCTGCCTCCGCGGGGCCACCCACCTTCGAAGTCGGAGATGATGCCCTCCAGGTGGGCGCTGACGGCCGGGTCGGCCATGGCGGGGCGCGGGGCGCTGCCCCCCGGCTCCGCGGTGCGCGCTGCGGCCGCGCGAATGGCGGAGGGCGAGCGGCTGCGGCCGCCCCCCGCCCCGCCGGGCAGCGAGCCATGCCCCCGGCCCGGCCCAGCGCGGCCCGGCCCGGCACGGCCCCTCGCCGCGCACTGGCTGCTCCCCACGCCCGTCACGCCGCCCCCTCCGCCGCGCCGGCCTCTCTGCGGGGAGGTGGCCGGGACCCCCGCCCCGCCCCGATGGGTGCGGAGGGTGCGAGGGGCACCCCAGCGGGAGCCGGGCACTGCTGGCCCGCGGGCGAGCGGCGATCAGCGCGTCCCGCATCCCCCGGCCCCTGGCAGCACCGCACAAAGGGGGGCTGAGCGCCCCGAACCCGCTGTGCCCACCCCGCACGGAGCCCGGTGAGGGGTGACAGCCCGGGGTAACAACCGGCGCTGCCCCGGAGGGTGGAACCAGCCCCACACGGGGGTCACACCCCGATGTTCTCCAGCTCTGACGAGCCTTTCACTTCTCGGTTTACCCTTGTTTGGAAAGGGACAACTCGGCCACGCTCCTTTTTGTAATTCCTCAAAATCAAACCAGCACTGGAAGCAACTGCGCTAACCCACCGCTGCCAAATCCAAGCTGCCTGCTCTGGAAAACCATCGCTGCGGCAGCAGAAGGGGCTGCTGGACTTGTCCCGATGCTGAGCCCAGCTCTGAGCGCTCAGTGCTGCCGCAGCTCCCTCCACTCCAGCCCGTGCCGTCTCTGGGCATCCACACCAGCCCTTTCCATGGCACTGCTCCTCCTCCCCACCTCTCGCTCCCTCTCAGGTTGAGCATCTCGCTATCTGATGCTTCTCCCTTCCGGTGTTGATTCAGATCCTGACCTCTTGACCCTCTTTTTATCCTCCCCGCCCTGTGTTTTAATAACATCATTTTAAAGTGATGATACCCACTGAAATGTGTCCAGGCACATCAACAGGAAAGGAAGAATGAGTGGGTTGGGCTTTTAGTCCACTTTGGGTGAACCATAAAGGAAAATTATGTTAAACAGAAGCACAGTTATTGTCTGTTACTGCAGAAAGTACAGACTTCACCACTGATGTCACCCTTTTAATTTCACACGTTTAAAGTCTGCAAACACCACAGACTTCCCCTGAGTGTACACGGACCAGAAAATGAAACCAACAGTCCCAATTTCCCAGACTCAACAAGCTCCAGGTTTTCTGTAGTGTCCAAGGAAAGGCATTACTTAAAAACAAGAGAACYGTTTAAATAACCTTGAGAACACATTTTACAACAGACTTTCAGGTACTTTCAGATAGGTACAGCAGGTTTCTTCCCCTCTGGCAGACGGCAGCGCTCAGCTCTTTCACTTCTTACTCTCCTCAGAAACCACGGGACTAGAGCAGTGCAGGCAGGAACAGCTCTGCATCTCTGTGCATCACAGAATGGAAAGGAAATGCCTCCCCACGCCATACACTGCCGGTAAAACTCCTCGGTGTCATCCTGTCTGACACCATCAGCTGTTCCCGGGGAGAATGGGGATGACCATGGACCTGTGACTCCCTGACACTGAGCTCAGTGCTGGATCCTTGCTGTACCCGTCTCACATCGTACAGCATCACTGAGAGCTGGCCCACATCCCTTGCAATGATTTTTGAAAGAAAGTATCTTTCTTTTTCTCGAGCACTCATAGGCAGATCGCATACGCAATCCATTTCCAGCAGGTAAAAATGTTACTGTCAATAATTAACTTTGTTACTGAGTGAGCAAAAAAACCACTTTGTTAAAAACCACGGGCGACTTGCTCGCTGCAAGAACAGAATCTGGATTAGCCTTTTGCAAAGTCTGTTAAACATTCTGACTCCACCCTCACCATGAAGTTGTAGAATGCATTTCAAGCGAGGGAAAAAATGAAATGAGCAAGACAAACTAAAAATTATTATTGTAAAGAAGATTTTAAAAGTGCAATCTGARGAAGGACCAAGSAYRTTTYTTGATGTTCAGAGTCTCCTCCCTTKCAAGTCCCAYAAGATTCAGTGTGAGATCCCTTGCTTGGAGTTTGGTGGCTCTCTCTGAACGAGGTCACGCAGGAATTGGTGAGATGCTGTGATTGGGACTCTGTTTTTGAGGTCAACAGGAAGAAAGAAGTAAACCACTAGAAAAAAACCCCAAAACATTGCTTGATGRACTGTGATAGGGAGCATCACAATGACGTCTGCCCGTCCCATGGAGCTGGTGAAGGACCTCAAAGCACTCCAGCAGAAGAGTTTGGGGCAGTTTGGGTCAGTCCCAGCTCCCTGGTCACTCTGCATTTCCCAAGCAAAGGCAATTTATTGTCCTGGATCTAATAAAAGTTCAGCAAACCGAGCAGCCGAGAGGAGAGCCCCAAAAGTGTGAAATAAAATATCCGGGCTATGAGCAGGAGTTCCTTTTCATTAAAAACAGCTGGGTCATATTGCACCCATGTGCACCTAAGGCGCTGAGAGGGGGAGAGAAAGMTGGAAAATCACAGCAACTGAAGAATAACGAGAATATCCAGAGCTCTAATAGTAAATATTTAAAGCAGGAAGGTATGTAAACAGCTCACCCCATAACACACACCCCAAGTGCTTGCTCGTAGAWGAGGAGCAAGCTTTTCTCCAGGGAGATAAGCCCATCCTTCTCTCTCTTGCAGACTTTCTTGCCCTTTTATCTCATTGAGCCGTGTCAGGGGCACAGCTTTACATGAACGTCAGACCAGAAAAATCATCCCCTTGTCCAAGCTGTCCTTTTCATCTGCTTTTCTACCTGCATCCTCAACCCAAAGGCTTATGTTTAGCTAAAACCTTCTTCCAGAAAGTCAGAAAACCCTGGGAAGCTGAGCCCTCATTCCAGAGGGATGGAGACCCTGCCTCCTCCCCTGGAATTGTTTTTTTTTTGTTTCCCTGTCAGCACAGCACTGGTGTATGTTGTACTGCCCTGCTTCACCATTTCCCGGTAGATCGAGGAGATTGAGGACCCTGGGACTTCTCCTGATGGAAGATCTCCCACACTGATCACATCACCCACASTGCCTTTGATAAAGTAATCAGGTTCTGCTCCTTCTATCCTTGTGGCAGGTATTTTCTTTAGTCACTTATCCGGCTTTCCTGCTCCTTTCTTCCGACATATCACAAGGGTTTGTCATCAGGTTTTAATTTTTATCTTAAAAGAAAACAACCTCACTTTTTTAAAAGAAAGGGAGCAGATCACATCTCTCTATCACTTACTGCTCCCTTTGCTTACAGTGAGGGTGTCACTCACTGTTTTTACTGTACCTCACCTCAGGCTCCTGGTTTGAAAAGATCTCTGGGATACTCTACACAGCAACTGCTGTCCAGGATATAATCCCTTCTCTTCAAAGCACTGGCTGCAGGAGAATTTTAGGTAAATATTTTCTTCACTATGTTACATTAGAGTAGAAATATTTCTTGTTTCCTTACTATCCCAGGCSACCACTGACTGCCCAGCCCTTTCTCCTTCACCATCGCTCTGCTCTTCAGATGAGCAATAAACTTCCTGCAAAGTTGTTTTATTGGCCTAGAAGTGGTTTCCTGCACCCAGAATAAAATCTGTAAAATCTGCTGATCACCAAGTTACAGATACCAAGCTCAAATTGGATTGGTGCCACAAGAGCTGGCAGATGCAAGAAACTTTAACCCTTTACCAGCTGGGTGCTTCACCCCTGGGCTGTCCTGCCCTGCAGCAGGGWTGTGCCTTGAGAACTCCCCAGATCTCAGCTCCAACTCCTCCAGAAGCAGCCAGTGTTGGGCACAACCTCTGTGCCACTATGGGTGTTGGGGACCACAAGGCAACCACAAGGTTTAGAAAGTCACTTCAAAGAGACAAAATCAGAAGGAAAAAAAAAAACAAATCAAGGAGATGTAGGTATCATCTTTAGAAGATCCCTTAAGAGGCTAAGGCAGAATAGGGACTTTCTTATCCAAACTCATTTCAAACAGCTCTGTGCAGTTTCTTTGCAGGCTGCTAAGAATGCAGTTTTTCAGGCAGATTTTCTTCCTCCCACAAGTCAAGGTTTTTCTGAAGCCGGCAGTCTTTATCAGTCTCACAATCTGCTGCAGTCATGAACATCRGGCTGTGTTAGACAGGGCCATGAGTCATTGTGGCTACCTGAGCCTTCAATTATCTCCTACACAAAACTGGGTAATTCATCCACAGGATCTTCCCCTTCCTCCTCGCATTTTAATTAGAAAACAAAAYTCTTCATTGATTCTGGCCTCTTCCATAAAATACCTCGATACTTACTGACCAAAATTACTATGTCGGCACATCTAAACATCATTATTATTAACCACTTAATGTTCCTATTGAGAGCCCAAAYCCCTTCTCTCTCTGCTGATCCCGGGTGAAAGTTCCTTCCAAGCCTTCATGGGAGGTGCAGGGTGTGGATGGAGGCACGGTGAGATTCCAACCCCAGCGTGCACTTCCAGCTACCCCCTCCCCTGGGCAGCACCAAGGGACACACAGGTTTATAACAACCCAGATGAGGCACATTTTGAAGCTGRAGGGAAGGTGAGTCACAGTTCCTCTCTCCGAGCCGATAAATAAAGGCTGTTGCCATTTCCATCCCCTCGGCTCCTCTGCTCCCTGCAGCCACTGAGCTCTGGCACTGCCTCTGCCCCAAAACCATCTCTGCTTCCAACCCACCTGGGAGAGCTGCAGTCACCTCCATGCGACAGCTGGGGAAACTGAGGCAYGGAGCAGATRTCACTCAGGATCAGAGAGCTGGTAAAAGCACAGCAGGCTGTGCAGGGAGCAGTGCTGGCAGCCCCCGGCTCCTCGGGAGTGCTGCTGTCACTGCCTGGGGACGAGGGGAYTCGGAATGGAAACCAGAGCTGGTTCCCATCACCTCCGCCCAGGGTTCCACRGGGATGACGGCGTGAATCCAGCCCCGATTACGCAGGAATTGTCACGAGRAGAGGCTCCTTCCCAAGAATCCAGGATCTTCCTGCTTCCGAAGGGTAGGAAACACGGGGAGGACGGACGCACTTCAGTGCTGGTCACACTTCCCTTCCTCAGCAAGGAAACCAAGATCATGGGAAAAGTTAAAGTGATTCAGAATAGGTTTGCTAATTTGAGATTTCTGRATAATGAGCTGGTTTGGTTTTTTTTGTTGTTGTTTTKGGGGTTTTTTTGTTTGTTTTCCAGATTTCATCCCTTAGTGCTACAGAGCCAGGATTCTGCACAGAAAGGGAAAGATAACTTTGAAGATAACTTTGTGTAACAAAAAAAGGACAAAATCTGGAATAATKACAGAAGTCCAGTACTTAAAGGGCTTTTAATTAAGTATTTACTGATAAAAAGAACATCAGCACAATGGAGCTCACTGCCCCTGTAGGTCCCAGCAGAACCATCAGCCACCAATGCCACACAGTTAAAGTGAGTGACTCCTAAAAGGGATTAAATGGGAGATTTTTAGCAGCAAAACAGAAATTTCTAGTGCTCTGTCTTGAGTCATCCAGGCTACCCAGCATCACTCACACCCCACAGGAAGGTGGAGAGGGCACGGGGCTGCCAGAAGCACCACCCCAGATGCACCACAGGGAAGAGCTGCTGTGGGCAAAGATCACCGTTGCCAAGGGAACAAAAAAAAAACCCAATGCAACCCCAAACATGGTAACGGTGCAAACAGATCAATAAGAGTGGAACTGAGAAGATTTTTACCAGCTAGTGATGGGAGGTATARAGGGACTGATGTGAAATCAAGGGGCAAAAAGCCCAAGAGGTTTCTGCTCATAGGAAATTAAATATGGCATGAGGAAGGAGATGGTTGCTGAACCTACTGCTTCTCAGATATTCCCTGCACAGACAGAGCACACAGCAACCTGGTGTTCTGGGAGCTGARATGCCCCATGGGAGCTGGGTGAATGGAGGAACAACCACAAAGAGCCACAGTCCCCTCTCCCACCCCCAGCAGGACAGAGCTGTGAAGGCTGTGATGACCTTCTGTGAAGATCTCCATGCCAGGTCTAACCCCATGAAATCAGCACACAGAGCAGACACCAGCCTGGTCCTGAGCAGGACAAGGGGATGCATCACACGTGGGTACAGTGAGCAGRGCAAGGGCTGCACCCATCCTCCACCCTGCTGACCTAAAACAGAGCTGAGTCTGTCCTGGTCCCACTCTGCTCATCCCTGATGGTCCCAACACCTCCCTGGGGACCCACAGGGTCACCCTGGGCTACCCCAGTGTTAAGGTGGGATTCAGGCCAGGCTCCTGATCCCACTGCTTGCCTGCAGAAGGATGCTGTGGGTCAGCACCCTCCAGGGGCCCATGGCAGGGCTGGGGGCACATCTCTGCCCCCTCCAGCACACTCCTATGGGTTCTGAGCCCCTCCCAGGAGCACTGAGCCCATTGCCCTGCAGATCTTCATGCACTCATGAGCTCATTGCAGTCCCATCACATCATGCCAGTGCTGTGGCCCAACTTGGAGCATTCCATGCCACAACGGTGATTCCAGCTGTTGTGCGTGCTGGGAGCCTGGAAGGGGAAATGTTATCCCAGGGCTGGGCCAGGCACATCACCCCAGCCACCCTGGGCTCCTGGGAGTGCCACGGTGTCCCCATCCCACTGGCAGAGCGGGCTGGAGCTGGGAAGGAGAAGGGAAAGAAAGGGAAGCCCAGCTCCCTGGTGTTGATTAAACAGCAGGGGACACTTGCAGAGGAAGGAAATGGAAAGAGGATCAGGAACTGCATCTGCCTGAACCTCAGGCAGTGAAAACAAACTCAGCCTCAGGCTCTTGTTCTTCTCAGTTTCAGGTCAGACTTTTCCAAGGACTGGGAAGGTGGAGTTTAGGATCCAAGCAGAAAACTGACTTAATTACTTAACTTTACTTAGTTAAGAAAACTTACTTAATTAATTATTAATGTAATTAATTACTGACTTAATTACTTAATTTAATTTTTTAAAAATAAATAAATTATTAATTACCATACTTTAACATTAAGGCCAAACAGACACAGAACTCAATGCCTCGTGACAGCACAGATGTTTTAACAGAAACAAGAGGCTTCAGAAACTGCCCATCCTTGATGAGTTTAACACACACATGGCCCAGCATGTTCCCATTGGAAAACCTTCCTGCGTGGATGATTCCAGAAAGAACAACAGTACCTGGGGTAGGGAACACCTTCCCATGACTGGCACCCTTCTGGTCATTGCAGGGGGGAAGAGAAGGTGAGGGTCAGTGAGAACACCGAGCCCCTTGCAAAGAGGCCRTTTCCAGCCCTGCAAACTCCCCAGCAGCCCCTAATTATGGAGAATTTGCAGGAATAAATGCCCTGGCAGTGCTCCATGTGCACACTCCGGTTCCAGATGTGAGTGTTTCATTTGCACGTGGTGTCCGAGGCAGGGCTGCAAACCCCATCCGGCACRGCCCCACGGGACAAACCCCACGCCATCCTGCCTCCCCCACACCTCCCTGGGCATTGTTCTTCACCCCTCCAGGGCTCCCCATCCTTCTCCCATCACTCAGACCCCCGGGACCCCTCCCAGCCCCTCTTCAGAGCCGAACATGAGCTGGGGAATCGCCCCTCGCAGCCCCCGCCTCTGCTGCTCCCCTCCGCCGCCTGCTCACGACCTTTTCAACCCAAAACTTTCCAGTCATAAATATACCAGCTYGTGGCAGGAAACTTGCTTTTCTTATGCTTCTCCCCTGCTTTTCAGAGAGCCGTTTCCAGCAGCCCGTGCTCCCTGCGCCAACCGCCGCTCGTTTCTCCCCACTCCTCCGAGATATTTCAGGCACGCAGCAAAATCTGCTGCGGCACAAAGACCCCAAAACTCCCTGAAAAGTCTCAGGAAGCACCACGAGCTGCAGGTCAGGCCTCAGGGGCAGCTGTACCTCTCGATTTCCCTGATTACCCTCAAAGGTTTTATTATTATTATTCCTTTTTGAYATAAACCAGTTTGATAAGAACAATTCCCAGACGGAGCTGCAGCCCCACACCCACTCAGCTTCCTCTGGGCAGCATGGACACAGTGTGGGAGCTCTCTGCACAGCGGGAGGAGGACACGAGGGCAGGGGGAAAGGAAGGAGAGGAAGAATGAGCACAATTTTCCTTCCCTTTTAAAGGTTTTGGCAGATGGCAGCGAAAGCACCAGTGGGGATGCTGAGGTGTGGTTATCAGCATCCCCACAGCACCGAGCACCCCTGGCAGCTTCATTTTGTTCCAGCTCCACCAGGAAGGGGTGGGAAAGGTGCAAAGGTGGGCAGGGATTGCTGCCAAGGTCCATGGGCTGTGTGCTTCCATGGGCTGTGTGCTTCCCTCTCCATGTGGATGGGAATTTGGGAGCCCTGAGATGGTCTGGCCACAGGAGATGTGTCCTCAGCTCCACCTGAGCTCACCTGGGCAGAGCTCAGCGGGTTTAACATGGGCACACAAAATTAGGCAGAATTGGTGCTGTTCAACTGSTGAGCTCAAGGAGGCAAATGGGAAGAGATGAACCAGCCTGGAGGACCCTGTGCCTTCAGCTTTGGCTGTTACATCCCATAAACCACCCTCTCGAGCCGTCTATTACAGCCCTCACAGACACAAAAGGCACATCCCAGGCAGCTCCTGCCACCAGATCCCAGAATAACCCAGCAGGGTCCAGGGGCTGACTGAGCACCACTAAAGAAACAACTCCCAGCTGTGATGGAGGGGATC
>NW_026624211.1:78427-88242 GCF_030028575.1 Malurus melanocephalus
AAAAAAAAAAAAAAAAAAAAAAAAAAAAAAGTAATGAGTCAACATTTTTAAGGGAATTTCCCTCAACTTCCTCTCCCTTTCCCCTGCTCAGCCCTGCTGCCTGCCTCAGCCCCTGCCTGCGGGTTCCCTGCTGCAGGGCATTTGCTCCTGCTGAGATGAAATCATTGCTGCAGGACACAACTGATGCTGTCACCACCCCCCTGTCTGCTGGAACACAGGATCAACACCATCCTCACCCTGAGCAGTGCAACCCTTGGGCTTCCCCCTCCAACCTGCCCTGTGCAGCTTTCAAAGGGCCATCCCTTGGCACAGGCAGCTGGGTGACACTGGGGGTTTCAGGCTCCAGAGACAAAAGAGGATGGAAAAAAATAGGAAAAATATAAACTTGGAGATGTGCTGCAAGCAGGCCAAAAGCAGGGGCCAGGCAGCGTTTCCCTAAATGGGAAAGAGGCCCGTGAGCACTCTGGGGGCAGAGCACCAGGCACGGAGAGAGGGCACTGAGCCAGGAGGGAGAGGGGGAGATTTCCAGCAAGAAGTACAGGGGGAACAACTCCCTTCTGGCAATCCCCCAGAAAACAGTAAAACCCYGGGGATGGGCTGAGTTTGGGGTCCTGGAACTGGGCAAAACTCAGTGCCAGTGGTGCCAGCAGCCGKGGGACACAGCGGAACAGCGCACATCCCTGCAGGCTCTGGGCAATTAGCTCTGGCACTCTGCCTCTAAAGAGCACAGCAGAGTTCAAAGGCCCTGAAGGAGCAGAGCTGGCCTTTCCCCTTTACAATGACAGCCAGGGCTGGGTTTTCCCTGCCCACATGCTGCCCATCCTGTTTGTGCCCATAAACCCCATGGCCAAGCCCAGCAAGGGAAGGGGAACTGAGCAAATTCCCCTTTCCAAGGAGATATAGTCAGTGCCATCCCATCAACCCTTGCCACAAGGAGGTCATGTGCTGTCACTTGTGCCCTGTCCAGACTGCAGGCACCACCTGCCACCCCAGCACCCACTCCCACTCCGATGAACTCTGCATTGCCATGCTGATATTTTCGGTTACTTCATCTCACCGAGTGCCCGTAATAACCACACCAGGTCAGGGAGTGTTGGTCTTGACGTTCTACCAATAGAATTAAACTGGCCTCTTTTACGAGAAGTTAAAATAAGGTAGAAATTAAATCCGAGATGTTTTTCCTTATAAAGGAATGACAGGAGGAAAGCTCTGGGTGCATTAAACATCAGCCTCTCTCATTCAGCAGGGACTGGCAGGGTCCATAAACTCAGGGGATGTTGTTGTTCCCAAGCAATCCCAGATAGACCAACACAGCCAGGTTTACTTTGACACAAGGGAATAAACTACCAGACCTGAGCTCTGTCCTAGAATACCTTCCTTCTTCCTACACCTCCAGAAAAAAAAAAACAACCCTGCACCACAGAACCTGCAGTTTGGTTGCTTCAACAACAAAGCAACATTCCTGAGAGTCAAATAAAACTGCCCTGCTGCCTCCTTCCAGTGCTGGGGGCCCTGGGGAGTGCTCTGCTGCAGAAACCTGTGCCTTGGCACATCAGCTGCCAGAAGGACCCGAATCCCTGCACAGACACCACATSCACCAGCTCCAGCCGCAGGTGGCACATCCCAACCAAGGACACCTCAGCAGCAGCTCCGCTCCACTTCAGAGCTGCTTTCTAAACAAACCTTCTCCACGGCGCTTGCTCGTAGCCTGGGAAAGCATTTCCTGCCAGCTGGAGGCCAGACAGTGATCCCTGAGCTGCAGAGAAGTGTTAACAGCCCCGAGCAGCTCCGGGTGCCTGCGCAGAGCCAGCSAGGGTGACCCGAGGCAGCAGCAGGGCCAGGCTGTCCCCATCATCACCATCCCCTGCAGCACCCAGAGGGCTCTGAAAGAGGATGCTCTCGTGCCTCGTGGAAGCAGCCAGGGGCCAATTTGCACATAAACAGCCAATTAGTTGGAGAAAGAGATGCCCACTTGGTGCCTTGCCAGTCTGGAGACAGATTTAAGACATGCGGGAATTCCATCTCTGGTCCAGATATCGCTGTGGCCAAGCAGGCCACCTCCTTCAGTGGCCTCTGGGAGAGCCTCTGGCAGCACAATAAAAGGAGGATTTAGCAAAGCTCCAGCCTCCATTGGAAAAGCTTGAGGGCRATGAGGCCTTTTGCAGCCAAGCTTCCCATAAACACACGGACAGTGCTGGGGCTGGGTGGAGCRGGGCTGGGGACAGCAGGAGCCCCCTCTGTCCACCCCAAGAGAGCCCCTTCCTTGCCATGGACCTGTTCAATCCACAATCTGAGCTTGCTGCCAGCCACGGTCACACCAAACCCGTTCCCCCCATCATCTCCTGCACATCCGTGGAGCTGAGTGAGGCAAGAGCGCAGGCAGGGCTCGCTCACAAACCCCCTCTGCTCTGATCTGTCCTGCTCTGCAGTGAAACCCCCACCCTGTCCTCAGCAAACCCCTTCCCCAGAGTTTAACACAGCAAACACCTTCCCCAGAGTTTAACACAGCAAACACCTTCCCCAGAGTTTAACACAGCAAACACCTTCCCCAGAGTTTAACACAGAGCTGGGGGCAGTGCTGTGCAGCAGCCTCGGCACTGTCACCCCAGAGAGAGGGAAAAGCCCCCGTGGCTGCAGCGTTGATGAGGTGAATCTCAAATAAACCCCTGGGCAAGAAGGTCCATTCCTGCTCTGTGCCATGGAATCGTGGAATGGCTGGGGTTGGAAGGGACCTTCAAAGGCCACAAAGTCCAAGCCCCTGCAATGAACAGGCTGATCTTCAACCAGATAATGCTGATCTTCAACCAGATAATGCTGATCTTCAACCAGATAATGCTGCTCAGAGCCCTGTACAGCCTGTCCAGGGGACACAGCTGTGCCCTGGGGGATGGGGGACAGTCTGGCACTAAAACTCAATGTCACCTCTTGCTCACAGAGACCCTCCTGCTCCACATCCCCTCTGAGAACAGGAAACAGCTTCCCCAACACACCAGCAACAGCATCAGAGCATCCTCGGTCTGCTGAGGACAATGTGAGCCTTGGGACACTTGGATTCACCTTTGGTCACATYGGTGCAGTCCCAGAACAAGCCTGTGTGCCCATCCCTGGCAGATCTGCCTTGATTTGGCTGTCACTCCGATTTGTGTCGCTCAGCAGCTTTGCTGATGGCTTCAGAAAGCTCAGGTTTGAGCAGCTCGTGGTCCCTGAGCCCAGCCAGCMGTGCAGTGCCTGCAGTCATCTCCCAGCTGCAGGGGACAGACACGAAACTCTGGTCCTGTCAGCGGGGCAGACAGCAGCAGCACCAGTCAAACTGCTGGAAATGCACTCTGGAGACACTTCACTGAGTTCAGAGAAACAGCTCTGCCCCCTCAGCTCCTGCTGCCACACCGCATCCCTCACACCTGCTGGTTAAAGACAGCCTGACACCATTCCAGAGCCATCCCTGTGTCACCAGGAACATTTTATCAAAGCTTGGAGCGAGCACTCCAGGCACAATGAATATTCATGCTGCCTTTCACAGCAGTGAGCCGGGTCCCGGCACAGCACCAGCTCTGCAAAGCCTTCCCCACCCGCTCACAAGGCACAAAAGCGTGGGAGTTGAACAAGGATCAGCATTATCCACCAAACCACAGCATGAGCTTTGCAGGAACTGGCAGGCTGGATGGTTTCCAGTCGCTAAAGAAGGCAAAGAGTCCAGCCCAGTTCTCTCGTGCCAGATGTGAGGAGCATCTGCAGCTTTGAGAATGTGAACACACCCCATCCCCATCCTGAGAACCAGGCAGAGTCCCTCACACCCCCCCAGCAATGCCTGTTACTCAGAGTGGCACTCTCAAACAATTCTCTTTTATTTTCCTGAATTTGGCATTATAAAAGCATTTTGAAGACAATGGTTTCCTTCTAGGCCTTGCAGGCTGATGGAAGAGCTGGCAAAACTCAACTAAGGCTGTCAAAGGAATCGAGCAAAATAAACCCTTCACCTTAGAAGGAAACAAGCACAGCCTCTGACAAGAATAAAGTAAAATAAACCCCTGATCTCATGAGCAATCAGCCACAGCCTCTCTACACTGCAGCACAGCCAGGGCAGGGCTGACTGGAGTTCATGTTATGGAACAGAAGGATGGATGGGGATGAACTGGGCATCTTCCATGGAGAAACATCCCAAGCCACAGTTCAAGGTGTTCCACACAGCCTGGAGCTTCCAGAAAAGCTTCCCACCCCAAAGACAAGGACCTCTTTGCATCTTATCACCACTCCTGATCTTTYACTTGGTGATAACTCTGTCTTTAACCACATCCAAAGGCAGACTGGGTGTCTGTGTCTTTCTTCTCTCACAAGGGCTCCTCCAGCCCACACCAGTCACACAGGGATGGATTTCCAGACCCCACCAGTCACACAGGGATGGATTTCCAGCCCCAGCAGGTTTTCAGCATTTACCTGATGTCCTTGGCCTGCGTTTCCCTTCAGTGCTCCTCCCGAGGGAGCTCTCCTGGAGCAGCACTGGCAGATCCCACAGGAATGGCCATCAAACTGCTCAGAACTCAGTTTTGAAGACAACAAAATCTCTCAGCCTGGACTGAAAGAGCTCCACTATGTGGCAACTTTGCCTTCTTTGCCTCTGACCCTCACACCCAGAGCTGGGAGCTCCTCACAGCCAAAKCCACTCACAGCGAGCACTGCCTCAGCCTGAGAGCCAAGAAAACCCCCGTGGATTACAGCCTGCTGCTGCATTCATTGTCAGAAGASCACAGAGTGTCAGAAATCACTCCAAGGGCCAGACCATGACACATATATCCAGATTTATTGCTGYTCTCCTTCCCCAGGGCCCCTGGAAATCTCCCAGTGCCCTGGTTTCAGGGCAAGCCCATGAACCACAGCTCCTTGAAGCCCACGTCCYTCTGCTCCGCTTTCCCACTCCACCCAGCCCCAGGAGCTCCCAGAGGTGTGGCATCCTCCTTTGCCTGCCTGTTCAGAGATAAACCTCCCCTCCTACGCCTTCCTTGGGAGAAAAACCTGATTGTGGTGGAGCGGGAGCGCAGCATCCCGGACTGATGGAGAGTCACCTCTGCAAGAGGGTACTGGAAAGGCACAAGGAGGTGACAGACTCAGGGGGAGCCACACCAGTGAGTCCCAACTCCTGAGGATGACCCTGCTGGTCTCTCCCTGAGCATGGATCAGCTCCCAACAAGTTCTGGTCGCTGGGATGGCCCGAAGCCACCCCAGAGTCAGACCCGATGGCCTCGCTCTGCCCGAGGTGCTCCCATCCCTGCTGAAGCTCCTGGAACAGCTCTGCCTCTTGCAAGGGACTGTCAGCATCTGCAGATTGCATGTCCCAGCCTCGTGGATAAAAGAAGGATGTTTATGTAACCCCAGGAAAGCGCCGAGCRCAGCAGGATTGCAGGGAATACGCGCTCAGCTGCGGGAGTGGAGGAGCTCTGGCAGCCACGTCAGCCAACAATCGCTGCCCTAAACTCCTCACAACCAAAGGGCAACTTCCTATTCAGTGGAAAATGGCAAAGTCCTTGCAATGCAAGATGTTCTGGTTCACAGCAGATGCAGCTGATGAGTGCAGTATTAAACCCAAGTGGCCACTTCCAGCTCTTCCTGAGAGAGACCAGCTCCCCACAGAGCYAATTCTGCATCTCTGCTGGAAAACACCAGGTTTGTTCATTSCTGTCCRTTTCTCTTTATTTTTTTTKTTAAACCAGATTCTTTTCCAAGCCAGGAAGAGGACTGAAAACCATCTTGGCTTTATTACTGAAGTCCATGAGCAGGCTATGAAGGGAATGTTTTTGATGGGTTATTTTGATGATGGATCTGACATGTCTGCTTTAAAAAAAAAACAAAAAAAACCTCATTCGTGAGCAGCAGTCTGCTTTGGAAAGCAGCTTTACAAATATTGGCAGCTCCTGATGTTAAATAACTTTCCTAAAAGAAAAGTACTAAAAGCATCCAAAAGGCAGTGAAGAGCAAGTCAGTGACCTGGGAGTCAAGATCTGAAGGAACTGGAGGGAAACATGGGACAGTTTCTGGGACAGGCARAGGTGGGAACAACAGAAGTTCCTGGGTTCTGGATGGAGGTGATGCCTCCTCACCTCCTGCCTCACCTTAGCCATCCTCACACAGATTATCACACTTTATCACACACACATCCCCAGACACTGCTGACCTGCACAGTTCAGTGCAATTCCTATTTAATATTTCAGCAGAGAAGGAAGCATGAGAGACAGCTCAATTAACTCAAACAGCTTCTCCCTGGTGGCCAGAGGCAATCAGGGAACTGCCCTGCTTCTGCCTGTCCTTCCCAGCTGCACGAAGGTTGTACATCAGCTCCTGAAGGGGAGCAGGGATTGTCAGAGCTGGGAGAAGCAACAACCTGAATTTCAGCTCAAAACACAAAGGGAACTTCTGCTGAAGCTCAGGCAACCTCTGCCCCCTAAAGCCATCCACGGGTTCACACYGGGTTTGAAGCAGCAGCAGTGGAGTTGGATGGAAAAGCTTCCACTTTGGATGGACTCGTGTGTCAACAGCTACAACACATCACTTCATGGGAAAATCTGTCAGCAGAACGTCCTGAGCACAGCCCAGGTGTCTTTGAGCAGTGTGTCCGACACAGAACTGCATTTTCCATGGTCTGTGTGTGTAGGGCTCGCTGCTGCTGGGGCACAGAGGGGATCCCAGCACAAACAGGGCACTGCCAGCCACCAAAACACCTGCAGCCTTGCACGAGAGGGAATTGTCAAAGAAAGGGAGTAGATGCTCAGCTCTGGTGGATAATTAGTGCTGTAGGGTGAATCCTTCAGTGCAGACAATTGGTCTCCATGCTGTCAGCCCATGGAGTGGGTTCACATCACTCTGTGACCAGCAAAATAAACCTTCTCTTGTTAKCCCAGGATCACAGACTGGTTTGGGTTGGAGGGACCTTGAAGTTTGTCTTGTTYAGCCCCTGCTGTGGCCAGGAACACCTCCCACTATCCCAGGGGCTCAAAGCTCCATCCAGCGTGRCCCTGAACCCCTCCAGGGATGGAGCACGTGCAGGATCTGGCAGAGGAGCAAACCCTGGGTGAGCAGGGAAAGCTGAGCTGTACAGAGACAGAGCAGGGCCTGGGTCTCTGCTGGCCTGCACTGGGGACCTGCACACACCGAGAGAGGGAGAGAAATGGAACCAAGAGAGGGGAGCTCAGGCTGAGCCCCCACCTTGCTGCTCAAACCCTCCTGATCCCCCTGCTGCTGCCTCTCAGGCCCTTTTCTCCAAAATACCTTTTCTTCCCACAGCTCTGCAATACTCGTGATTCCCACAGCTCCCTCACAGCCTCCAGGACCAAAWCAGCTCCACATCACCCGCTGTCACACATCCCTTCCTCCACCTCTTGGTCCCTGTGCCACTGCCTGGCACTTTCTTGCCTCTCTGCAAAGCAAGATAACGTTTCCTCTCCAGCTGCAGTCAAAGGACCCCTCTCTGAGCACTCTTGAGATGAAGAAGGAGCTGTGGAGCTGTGACAGAGGTGAGCAGAGGACACCACAGGAGGGACCTGAACAATTTGGGGATCAACCACGAGCAAGCCAAGACCAATGCCACCACACACCTCCTGCTGTATCATTTTGGAGCAAGGCCAAGGGCAGGATCCAAACCACATACCCCCAGCACTGCTCAGGGCACCACGTGAGATTCAGCCCAGTATCACCAATACCACCAGTAACCACAGTTACTGGAGCAAACTGATGAGCAAAGGGGAGAGAGAGCCCTGGAGAACAGCCTGCACTTCACCAGGCCTCTCCAGTGAGTATCTCAAGGGCTGAAGATCAGGACCAGGATCAGGAGCAGCCTTCTGGATGGAAACACCGCCCACAGCACTGGGCTGTGCTGCAGAGGGGAGCGGGGAGGGAAGGGTTTCCTGGTCCCTGGCCAACACTGCTGTTTATGGAGGATATGCCTTCCCCAGGGTGTGTTTCAACAGAGAGCACAAGACACACAATTTCACAGTTCACTTTCCCTCTCCACCCACCGGGAACTTCTCATATTTTCTGGAAAGAATCCCACCCCAAAACAACCAACAGCTCACCAGCCCTGGTGGTTTCTAACCAGGCTCCCTTCCCTGAGGAGCAGCTGTCAATACATCAACCAGGGCTTTTTAGGCAGCCAAAGTCAGGTTTGACCAATTCTCCACTTGAATGGAGCAAAGAATGCCAGAGAGGGGAGAACTGGGAAATATTTGAGGTGCTGAAGCCCTCTTCATGGCCCAACAGCTTATCTGCTCTCAAGGGTGCCTGGTTTGCCTGTATCTTGATAAAACTGTGAACACTTAAACGTGAACCCTCATGGTGAGCATTCCTGGAGTGGCAGCTCCAGCCTTGTCACCCCACAGAGCCAAGAGAAGCTGCAGGGAGAARGAAAACAATGAGGCAAAACTGCTAAATGTGTCAGGGTTGGGGAGRGAGAGCTGGAGGAGATGGGGGCCTGTACAGGATCATCCTCATTTCCAGGGAACAGAGGCAAAATTTAATAACTTCAGAGAAAACAACAGGCAAGGATGACCAGGTTTGTGCACCATTCCAGGGAACAGAGGAGATCAGATGGCTCTTGCTGAGGAGTGGGACACAGAAGGGACACATCGGCTGGGGTTCAGGGGTGCTGTAGCTGTGAAACCCACAGGAAGTTCTGCCTGTGCCTGCCACACCTTCAACGCCTGAGGARTGGACACTGCCAGGAGAACAAATCCCATGTTCCTGCTCTTCAGCCCACGGCCCAGCAGAGACAGATCCAGAGAGAATACCCCGTGTCTCCTCACTGTGCTGGGACACCACAGCCCCACATCCCAAACCAGCACCAGGCACTGCCCACACCCTGTTCCAGCCCCGTTCCAGTCCTGCTGACACAGCCAAGGGTCAAATTCCCAGCTTCATCATGACAAATCCCCCGCAGCTGCCTCGCAGAGGATCCTGAAGTGCCAAGGAAAAGCGGAAAGCRTCCACCTCATTTTCCATCTAGGAAGTGAGAGCACACGTGTGAAATGATTTACGCAAGGGTCCAGAGCAGTTTAGTGGAAGGGCAGGAAGAGGATTCCAGCAGCTCTGCTTTAAAGTGCCACGAGATCATTCCCTCCTGCTGCTGCTCAGATCCTGACTCACTGGTAAATAAAAAATGTGCCAAAAAGCAAATCTGTTCAGGAGAGGGGAACCCCAATGCCTTTTGGGAGAGGGACACCCCTATGCTTTAAGCAACACAGTGAAACACGGTCTATTTTACTGAATAAAACCTCTCCCTACAACCACACGAATCAGAATTTACAGTCCCTGGCTGCAAGCCTCAGCAGTTATTTGCTTTTTACAGCGGGGCACAACCTCTCAGAGGTGAAATTCAAGCGGGCAGATGGCGGGTGAAGGGACATCCCTCCRGGTGTGGGCAGGGGGAGGTTGGAAAAAGGMTGGAGCGGGGTTTGGGGRCAGCCCCTGCAGCTCTCCACAGGGGAATGGAGCCCAGACAGGGAATGTGGCAGTGCCCAGCTCATCCCGCCACCCCCGAGSTGACACAGGGGCACCCACAGCCCCCGGAGAGCATCCCTGTCCCWCATTCGGGGTCCCAGAGCTGCCCCATCCCGGGAATGGGAATGGGGATGGGTCAGCGCGAGTGACGGACCCGTGAGCCAAAGAGATGACAGCCAGAGCCTCTGGGGATGCTGAAGGGCAGGGTGACCCTACAAAGGCCAGCTCAGGGATCTCAGTCCTGTTCCAGCAGCTACATATTTCCTAGAGGCATCCAAGTGGGCAGTGAAGCCAGCCGAGATGTTCCTTATGCAGGGACCCACCCCTTCCGTAGG
>NW_026624211.1:89040-94738 GCF_030028575.1 Malurus melanocephalus
CCAGCCTTAGACACACCAACCTGCCCAACACAGCTGTTTGCAGCAGTCTTCTTTCCTTCCTTCTTTTTTTCTCCCAGGTAAAGCAGAAACCATCCCTGGACTCAAACCCTGGGTTCAAGTCCTGATCCAAGCTCCCAAACCCACAGCTTCACAGCACTCAGCTCCCCAGGAGCTCCTTTTCAGCTTCCTAGGTGTCCTTTGAAGCAGGCATTCCTGCCAGCTGAGGATTTGAACTCTCCCTTTGTCCCCTCACACCCACCTCACCCTTGACTGAGGTTCCATTGGAGCTGCTCACCCCATCCTGTGTGTGCTGRGCAGTTCTGGTGCTGCCAGAGATCCGACACCCAGAAAACACCCAGCACCCACCAACTCACCCCCCTGGCCCCCAAACCGCCCAGATCAGCCTCTCTCCTCTCCAGAAAGGCCAGTGAGATCAGGGCCCCGCCATCGCCGTGACTGAGCCACGGAAGCACAAAATCTTGGGAAGAAAAAGCATCTGAAGCTAATAAAGAACCCACATCCTGCAGCCTTGGGGAGGAAGGGGGAAAGTGCTGCRTGCAGGAGGCAGTGTCAGCTGGTACAGAGGGGCTGCATCGACAGGTTGGGAAGCTGGGATGGAGAACAAAGCTTTGGGGGAGTCAGGGAGAGTAATTTCAGAATATATGGACCAATACCTTCATTAGCAGCCACGCCAGAGAGTACCCACCCTTCTGTGCCTTGGCCCAAATGGAATTCTGAAAAATCAGCATTTCAGATGACAAAAGCACAAAATTACGAGTATTTGTCTGCTCCACTGTGCCAGAGACCGAGCTTGGGTTGTTCTGATGATATGGTTTCATTTTCCAGACCAGGCAGGCAGTAGTGAAATGCAAACCCRACATTATTTCCACAGCCTCAGGTTACATCATGGTCAAAGCTGCAACCTGGAGATGCTGCAGAGCTAAAGGCAGGCTCCCCCTCAAACCCTCACCCAGGAAATCACACTCATCCCTGCCAAACTGACTTCACTGAAAAACAGAATCTGCTTCAAGAACAACTGTTTCAGTTTGTAAGGTACCTGGTAATGATGTAATCACAAAATTAATGCAGACCTGTTTATGCAGCACTGACTTCATGTGGAAAAAAAAAAGAAAAAAAAAGAAATCTTCCTTTTGAGACAAGAAAGACATTTTTTACAGGGAGAACAATCAATCRCTGGAACAAGAACCCCAAGGGCACGGTAGAGCCCCCATTGCTGGAGGTTTTCAGGATGTAATTGAGCACTGTGCTGATAATCTCATTTAGTCTCCCGTTCCCACAGAAGGCTGGACCAGGTGATATTTTGGCATCCTTTCCAACCTGGGCTGTTATTCCACGAAAAAATATACTCTCAGATTTACTGTGTGATTATTTGCTTGTAAAACWAATGCATTTTATTCACCTGTAAACCCCTGCCCAGGCTCCCCCAAGCCACAATCCAGAGCTGTTTATAAGTCTCTAACAACACTCTTGGCATCAGCAACCCCAAACTCTGTTAAACCTTACACAGAAGRGCTATTTCACTTCACCTGCACTCAAACAACAGCTCCATGCAGCAGCATGGGCTCACAGCTGTCCTGTGGCACAGGATAAATCCATGTAGCCACAGCATCCTGGAAGGCTGGAGGAGAGGGGGCCATGTCCTGCTCAGCCATGGAGAAATGAAGTTTTCAGTGTTGGTGCTTCGGGAGAGGGAAGCACCAAGAAGGGAAGAAGCAGTGGGTGCAGCCCAAGAAACTTCTTTTAAAGGGATTGAGATCCATGGATTTTGGTTAAGCACAGAGTAAAGGTTGCTGTCTCCATCAGCTGTCCAGAGCAGCCCCCAAACACCAGCAGCCCCCATGGAATAGATTCAGACCCCACTCCCAGCCCTGTTCTAGAGACTCCTGGCTCCCCTCGCTGCAGGGTCACAACAGCTCTGAGTTCCCAGCTGTGCTTCTGCAACCCCTGCACTGACAGGGAATTCAGCACAGACACCCAAACACCAGATCCTCACCCCAAATCAAAGGGGAATGGGAACACAAACAGCTTTTCCCAAGGATTTACAGAAGGCCTGAGGCAGAACAAGGAATTTCCACTGATTTTCTCAGGTACAAGCTTGCTCCTAACACAGGACTTGCTGCCCACGTGATGTCACAGAGCCCTGAGCCCAACCCAGCACGAGGGATCCCCTGCTTTCTGACAAATCCCTCTGTCCACGAGTTACAGCTGCAAATGCTGCGTGGAAAAGCCAACAGGATGCAGAAATTGTGCTTCTGAGATCATTAAGGCAACACAAGACATGTGTTGACCCAGACATACTTCCCTCACTACGTACTCGCTTCTACTCAGCATTATGGTATGCTGGACCTTGGAAGAGCCCTGACTCGCATGAGAAATGTCCTCCCTCACCCCAGCAGCATGGGAATCGCTTTGCTGGGAGACTCCAGCACTCCAGCAGAGTGAAAACCCACAAAGGAGCTCCGGCCCCAGGGCTGGCAAAGTTCAGCAGAACGGTGTAGAGGAGTGTTACCTGTGCTGTCAGGCCAGAGATGAGTTGTGCCCCACAGAGGGATCATATGTAACAGAGATGAGCAGAATTTCCAGCAGATTTAAGAGCAGACAGCAGGAAATGGATAATGAGGAAATGGATAATGCTTCATACCTTGACATGCCTCAGACAACTGCGGGAATGCGTCCACTGGCCAGGCGGGAGTGGGAGCCAAAGGGGCTGGGAGCACATGGAGCACTCTGTRGTCACTGAGAGCCTCCAAAAACCCAGAGAGAYCTYCTGTTCACTGAGCCAAAACCTGCARYYACCACAGGTGGTACAGAACACACAGGGTGAAGGTAAATGCTTCAGTGAGAAACTGGGCAGTAAAAAGATGCAGGAGGTTTTAGAGGGCATCCCACATTGCAGGAAGAGACAGGGGCCAGCAGCAGGCAGGGACACGAGCAGCAGGACACTGACAGCACAAGGGAGGGATAAGGACACATGGGAAGGTGGCCCTGAGTGATCCCACCAGGGCTGGGTGGCATCTGACRGGAGGTGGCACCATGCAGACTGGAAATGCACAGTCTAGAATCCCAGTCATGATGTGCTGCAAGCCAGAGCAAAAAGGAAAATGTCTGGCAAATAAGGTGCATGGCTGTGAGAAGACCACTAAAAAGAGACAGGCTTTTATTTTATTTTTTTATATTATATATAAATATGTTTTTATTGCCATTTCCTAGCAATGAGAGGGACACCAAGAAACCTGAGACAGGAAGGATAACTAAAGTCATCAGGAACAACTTCAACCACTCTGCCTTGCTACGGACCTTAAAAAGATTAGCTTTTATTAAAAAAAAAAATAAAATAAAGAAGAATCAAGTACATCCCTTCACACCTCCAGCAGTCACATAGAGCACCCCTACCTGCCTTTCCACTCTCTCAGTCCAGACACGTGGTGCTTCTCAAGGTGACTCTGAGGACAATGAAGATGCTCTGTGTGTCTGCACCACGCCTGCAAAGCACACGCTGCCAACAGGGGCTGTGTCCCTGCTGCTCAGGACGATGGATAAAACCGCGTGAAACTGAGAATATTACACATAAACACACCCACGGGGGGTGTAACWGAGAGATTGAGAGCGGTCACCAAGGGGTTAATGAACAGTTTATCTTCCTTCCATGCACCTACAGCCCCAAGCCTGGCTCTGCCTGACACATGCCACTCACTGCACTCAGGTGTTGGGATCATCATCGTCTGTTAACTCTTCAAATGAGTTTGCCCAGTGCAATTTCGAAGGTGACATGAATGATTTCACTGGGACACCAGACCTCCTTTCACCCCCACGGTGGCAGGAACTGAACCCTCTCTGCTCAGGGAGCTGCAGACCCTTNGGACCCTCTCTGCCCCACGGCTGGCACAGACCTTCACCTCACCCTGCACCCTCCATGCCTTCCCCTGAACACGGGGTGTTTGTCAGCCCTGGGACAGGAGCTGGCTCAGGGACACGGCTCTGGGAAGAAAGGCTGAGCTGTCCCTGGGCAGAGGACACCCAGGGGACACGGCCAGCTCCAGCACTGTGGGAAAACAGCCCTCAAAGGAGAGGCCAGGCCCAATTCCCACCCGCCCTGGAGTGCCCTGGGCCCGTCCAGCAGCCCCAMACTCAGCTCAGGAGTCGACTCTYCCCACCCACAGCCAGRGATTAATTAAAAGCATGTTTGGGGCCAGAGCAGTGACTGGACCRGCCCCCAGCGTGGCACGGATCAGCTTTCAGCCCAGTCATCCCTCAGTTAGTCACCAAAGCTGTCCTGCTGGACATGCCTGAGCCCTGAGTCCTGAGCCCTGCTCCCTGCTCCTGTCCTGCCCAGGGTGGCAGTGGCAGAGCTCCCAGTCCTGTGGGACGCTCGGGGCACATCAGCACATCAGCTCTCCCTGTGCATCCACACTGTGCCATGGATCTGKGAATGGATCTGGGAGCCAGCAGCACAGCCTGGTGAAACCRGAATCACAGAACCACTGAGGCTGGAAAGGACACCTCAAATCATTGATTTCTACCATTAATTGCCACTTCTGTGCCCAGAATCTCTTCAGGAACAGTTTCCCTATACAAGGTTTATCACTCCTTCCACTGCCCCAGCAGAGCAGCTTTCCCTGCCTGCACTGACCCCTTCCAGCAGGGACCTGTGGAGCAGACTCATCCATTTCCCCATCCCATATTTCATGCCAGAGTCATGTCCCATGAACACACCAAGATGTTCTGCACATTTCCAGGGTCCCACACAGCATTTGAGTGAGGGCAGAGCCGTTGTGTTCATGGTCCTGGYAACCTCCTGAGGTGAAGGTATGCACCACACTGGTGTTCACCTGGCCCAGGTCAGCAGGCACAGCCACGTGCCCTCKCTGCAGCCCTGCCCACAGCTCAGCCACCCGTGGAGGAGCCAGTTCCAGATCAGTGGAACACATGTGCTTTGGGCATCATTTTGCAAATATTCCCTTGCCAGGGCATCAGCAAGAGCTCTTACATCTTTCTGCCCTCAGGGTCCCTGGGTGCTGCTGGGCCTGGGAGCAGTGACAGAGCAGTGAATGGGACCAGCCCTGAGAGCCAGCCCGGGCACCAGGGCTCTGTGCAGCCTGGGGCCTGACAGAACCCCGCCTTTGTGCTCCTCCAGAACAAAAAGCTCTGGATCACATCATCAGGGAGCTCCTTTTCTCATCAGCAACCCTTTGCAGAGCCATCCATCACCTCTGTGAGGAGGAAGAGGAGCCAGCACTGCCCTGAGGATGGGACCAAAGCCTGTCACCCCGTTGTCTCCTGCGTGTCCCTGCCCGGTGGCACAGACTGTCCAGCCCGAAGCCCCGGGCTGCTCAAACACCCACCAGGCTCTGAGCTACGAGCAGCTCTCAGGAATGCTTTGAAGTGGCTCAGAGCAGAGGGGAAAGCACAGTCAAGAAAGACGGGCAGAGGGATGAGAAGGTGCCGCTGGGGCATAGAGGATGCTCCCGCGGGYGAGTCCTTCTGCAGGGGCACTGGGTGTCCTCAGCACACCCCTGCATGGGGCACAGGGCTCTGGAACAGGCCAGCCATGGGAGCAGCCTTCCCTGGCCACAGCTTCGCTCCACCCTGGCTTCAGCGCTTCCTCTCATGGCTGTGGTTTCCCTCCCCGCGCCGATGCCCGGCGGCCGGCTGGGAACGCCCAGGAGAAGCGCCTGGA
>NW_026624211.1:95583-97985 GCF_030028575.1 Malurus melanocephalus
GCTGTCCCCTGTCCTTGCTGCCAGCCCAGCGCCGCTCCCCAGCAGCTCCGCGTACCTGGGAGCAATTCTTGGAACCACTCAGACATGCACCACTGGGCGGGATTTGCGGGGAAACTGGGGAATTAAATGGAGTTATTCACTGCTCTGCCTGCCCYCTTCCAGCCTCTCCCGCAGGCACGGCCAGCAAAGGTGAAGCCCACGCCAGCGTTCCGGCATAAACCAGGGAACAACCACGGAACAGGCAAGCCAGTTCCTGCCCAGCCAGGCAGGATGGGAGGGCAAAATCCCAGGGAAGACACTTTGGCGAGCAGGAAAAGCTCCACCACAACACACGCACACGCACACACGCACAGCCAGGAGCCAACCTTCAGAGCAGAACCGCGTCTCCATGCCAAGAGCTCGGCTGTTTTCCTCCCTCTCCCCGGCTCGCAGCTCTGAGCTAACAGGCTCAGCATTCATCCCCCCGCGCCGTGCGGCACATGGGAGCAGAGGGGGGAGAGAGGGACGCAAATGAAATCCAGACCTAGAAAGCAGTTTCTTTTTTCCCCCCTGCTTCCCCCTTCGCCCCCTCCCCCGGCTTCTGCTGGAATCACCGTCTGTCTCCAGGGCTCAGGAGGATGGGAAGAAAAAAAAAATAAAGAAATGCAGAAGGGAAGCATTGAAAAAAAAAAAAAAAAGGAAATAAATAAAGGAATCGGCTGAAATCCACCCGGAGCAGGGCTGTTCCTCTTCTTAAAGTACAGAAGCTGCTGGAAAGGTAGGAGGGCAGGGGGAGAATATAACATATCAAAAGATCAATAGCCTACCTGAAATCCGGTCCCTCTCCATTACTACGGGATATATTTAGCATCCGCGTGTCACGGCCGTCCCTTTTTTCGGTGGCGTCCCCTTCTTTCCCCCACTCTCCCTCCCTCCTTGCCTTGCCTCCTCCTCCTCCTCTTCCAAAAAAAGCTCTTTGTCTGGTCTAATTTCTTCAATCTGTTGCAATCATGAATGCATCCAAATTACCACATTTCCATGTGCTGATCATATGTTTGTGCTCCAAACTGAAGTAGCTTTGTCTCTTTGAAACGAAAAAGGAGAGTAAGAGAGAAAGAGAAAGGAGGAAGACTGAAGAAAAAGGGGGTACATGACCCGAAAAAATCCTGTAACTCCCTGAAATACTCCACCAGGCGCAGGCAAACTGGAAATCCCGAGGCCTCCGTAAAACAGTCTTAAAGCTACAGCATGCGAGTGTCCGGGGGAATGCCGCAGCCTCCACAGCTCCCTCTTAATATCCACCAGGAGATGCTTAAGGAACTTGGCTCCTCACAATAACAGAGCGAACAACTCRTCCAGCTTCTCAAATCTCTCCCCACTTCCCCAGTCTTATTTTCCTGCTATTTCCTCTATCCCCTCCTCCTTCCTTGGCTCCAGCATTTTAAAAGAGCGCAGATCCTGCACGCTCCCCCTCTCTGCCAGGTCTGAAGTTTCGATTCATGCATAAACTATTCGGCTGATGAAGGCTGACTTCATTCCAAGCACAGCATCACGGGCTGCTGCTGCTTTTGCTGCTGCTGCTGCTGCTACCAGGCGGGACCCGAGAGCGGCACACGTTCCCCGGTCCTGTGCAGCCCCTCCGGGCGCTTCCCCCCGGCCCTGGCACCGAGCCCCCGCTTCTCCCTCCTCCCCACGGCGAGCAGCGAGCAGCAGGATTTTGGAACCTGCCAGTGAAAAGTCTCTGCCCCGGGCAGGAGCTCTCGGTGTTGTGCCTGGCGGAGGGAAGGTGCGATCCGAGGGAGGTTTTCCCTGGCTGCGGTGCCCGGGCAGGGCACAGCGGGGCAGAGGGAGCGGAGCAGCCCTGCAGAGCCTGTTCCAGATGCTCCTGTGCCCGGCCGGGCTGGAGGCATGAGAGGCTGCGGAGATGGGCTGGCTCACACGGAAACTTCCACTTGGCCACCGGCCCGGGCGAGCGGCGAGGACACGGAGTGAGCCCCTCCAGCCGCCCAGGCACCCTGCGGAACCCTCCCATGCCATCCGACACTGATTGCTGTTAATAACCACCCAGCCAGGSCATTACCACACTCCAGGGCACAGCCCCCATCCCCAGAGCTGGCACAGGARCCCTTCAGCCCCCATGGCCAGGGCACAGCGGGTAAATGTTGGGACGGAGGGCCAGGTGAGCTGACAGGACCTTGTGTGATCAGCACGGYACACGGGACACATTTGCCCCAAAAYGCCTCCAAGTTCACATGGAAAAGCCAAGTGTGRTGGCTGACACAGCCTGACACGGCTCTCATGCCATGGGCAGAAGGACAGTCATTGCCCAGCTGGGTCAATAAACCTCCAAGGGAAGATTCCAGGCACCGCAGGCTCTGCTGAAAGCTTCGGGCAGCCTGGGCCTGCGTTCCTGTTTTCCAGTA
>NW_026624211.1:99343-102415 GCF_030028575.1 Malurus melanocephalus
AAGCTCCTGAGGCTGGGGAGGAAGGGGAAAACTCCAGGGAAGCATGGAGAAAGGAAGAAGGAAGAAGGGATGGGGCAGCATGAAATTAAGCCGCCAGATTTTAACCCATCGAGAGCCAGGTGGGCAGGAAGGACAAAGTGAAGGAGCAGTTCCTTGCAGGGCAGATCACCAGGAGGCACTCAGRGAAGTGAATCCAAGCAATAATTAACACAAATGAACTTGAAATGCACAAAACCTCCAGGTAGCTGCTCTCATTCAGAGCTGCAGCACTCATGAAAATTTTAATGGATTCACTTTGGAGGTGCAGCTGTGTGTCTGTTTGTAAGCACTAACAGGGAAATCATGGGGTGTCTGTGTTGGAGAGAGGGCTGCCTTCTTGGGGTTCAACACCCCCAGGGCTGACTTTTGGGAAAGCCACAAGGAGAGGGAAGAGGCAGGAGCAACTTCAATGAAACCACTACTGCCAGCTGTAAAAATAACCCCAATTTCCATTTGCAAACAATGATCTGACACACAGCAGGAGCCTCGCTGGGCTGTCACAGGGCTGGCACGGGGTGCACACACTTTCCCTCACAGGTTTGGACATTCCCAGCTGTGGCAGCCAGCAGGAAGCACWGCCAGGTGAAGAGAGAGCAAGGAAGGAAATCACAAACATAGAGCCAAGCAGGCCCTGCTCCGGGCTCAGCCTGAGCCTTCTCTCTCACACACCTCTGCAAGGCTCACCCAGCCCTTTGCCAAGCCACAACCTGCTTGCTGGGCATGAACACAGAAATTACAGGGACTGTGGCCGTGTCACAGAGCCCAGGACAGCAGTGGGCACCCAGGAGGGGCTTTAGGACTATTGACACMGTCACCAGTCACAGCAGTGACCAYYGTGGYACAGACACCTGYAGGTATCCCCAGTTMGATCTCATCTGCAATTCCTCRTCTGCCTCTCCRGTTTGATGCTGGGATTGTGTTCCTRGGGCATTTCATCTGGCAGCAGAGCTGTTTTCCTTCCTGCCTCGTTCAGTGCAGTCCCTCAGTCACAGAGCACTTCCCCCAGGRTTTTAACACATCATCCCACAGTCCCAGCCCTGAGATGGAGATGATCAGTCCATTCAGGGGTCAAACTGCCCTGGTGGGCAACCAGGGCTGGGGAATTGGCCTCTGCCCACAGGATCAGGGACACCAGGCTTAGAGGGCAGCAGGGAAAGCTGAGCAGCCATGAGCTGGCCTGCCAATGTGCCCAAAAGCAATTTGCAAACCGGCATTTCAGCAGCAAAAAGATGAATAAAATAAACACCGGGGAGAGACTCCTGCAGTCAGCGGAGAGAAATGTGGCCACACACAGCTGCTGAGGCACACACAGAGCACACAGGGGTAGGGCAGGGCACACAGCACCCCTCTTTCCTTCTCCATTCACCTTCCCCCAATTCCTCAGTGAACAGGGAGCCCCCCTTGCCCGGTGCTGCACTCACACCCTGCACAGCTGTCCCACTGACACCACAGAGTGTCCCTTCACCGGGGAGGGTCCCCTCCACTGCCCCTCAGCTCTTGCCACAGGCACCTCTGCTCAGCCACATCCCAGCACAGGGCATGGCTGGGGCTGGCTGAGGTGATAATGAATGCATTTCTCTCTCAGCACTGTTGCTTTAGAGAATTTGGGATATTTTYCTCCATCCTTCAAAAGGGGAGATGAGATAAATGAAATAAACCCACACTGCACTGCCATTGGTCTTCCCTTTCTGTGCTGTAGCTGATATCAGGCTTTATTGAAAGGGCTYTCAAGGCTTCCTCCAGAGATGTCTGGTGCTGAGGTGAGAAATAACCTCACTCTAGGACTGCTTCTACACCTCGCTCTACTGCACTTCTACATTTCCTTTCCTCGGRGAAACCCTATGGACCTTGCCAGCCCTCATCAACAAATCCGTATCACACTCCAGTGGGGAAAATCGTTCACTCAGAACAGTCAGCAGCTCAAGCCCCCAAACATTACAGAGCCCAGGTCATTCCTGAGACACTGATTTATATTTTACTGTCTCTGCTTTCCTCACACCAGAGCACACAGAGCCAGGTGCTGTTTGAGAAGAATTGAGATCTACCTCCCCACCTTGGTGTTGAGCAGCCTTTGGAGACTCAAGGAGATTGAACAGGGGACTGGAGATGAGCCAGGGCTGATGTAAGGGAACAGGACACACAGCACMCAGCCCAGCAGCATCCTGGCCTCTCTCAGTGTGCACTCAGACCCCTGGGCTCCCTCAGCCCTGTGAGTAACGCAGAGCTCAGCTGGAAACACGTGGGAGCCCCAGAGGGAGCTGAGAGCACACGTGTCAGCGTTACACAAGTGCCACGTGTGTCCGTCTGTGCAGGGTCACACACCTGAGCTGGAGCAGCCCTTTCCCTTCTCCTTTCTGGAGCTGGCCTCACCTGCAGAGCTGCAGCAGGGGCTCTCCAGGCTGCTGGGACCCACTGCACCCTCTGCTGCTCCTCTCACCAGGAGAAAGGACGTGTGTGACACAGGGGACACGTGTCCAGCCAGGGTTTGTCACCAGGGAGCCCGAGGGGAGCGGGTGGCGTGTGGGGACACTTTGGCAGGACAGCTGCACAGCTGGGGTGGCTTCGCTTGGGTGCTGCACACAAAGGGGAATAGAGGCTGCCCGAAGAGATCCGTGTGACCTCATCTGAGGACACATCCCCRCCATGAGGCTGCAACCACAGGCTCCAGTTAACCCCTGAGCTGCTGCAGCGCTGGGAAAGGCCTGTCTGTGCTAAAAACCCCAAATCACAGCACAATTAAGGCTGGGAAAGAACTCTGAGGGTTCAGCGAGTCCAACCACTAATCCAACACCGCAGCATTCACCAGCAAACCATGGCCTCAAGCGCCACACCCACACRACTCCTGAACACTCCCAGGGATGGTAATTCCACACTTCCCTGGGCAGCCTGCTCCGGGGCCTGACCACCCTTCCAGTGAACACATTTTTCCCCTAATATCTCATCTAAACCACCCCTGCAACAACTTGAGGACATTTCACCACACACCAAAGAGATGCTGACATCACACTGCAGGGAGAAGCTGTGCACCCTCCC
>NW_026624211.1:103150-109618 GCF_030028575.1 Malurus melanocephalus
AGGAGGTTGCCAGCCTCAGTTTGCCCAGGCTGCCACAGGGAGGGCTGTGCTGTGGGTGGCAGTGCCCACATCTGAGCTGTGATGTGTGACAGTTGTGACAGYGCTGCCCTGAGGACAAAGCCCTGGCACACCTAATGGTTGGAGAGCACTCTGAATTTGGTTATGTAACAGCATCAAGCACGCTCCACTGGGGAGCCCCCGGCTCCTGGCAGCCCTTTTGTTTATCCCCACAGTTCTGGGGAACCCACAGCCTCACATAAACCAGTTCCTACACTCATCCTCTCACAGACTCCAGGCACAGAGAGAGGAGATGGCCCTCAGGGCAAGGAACTAAGACAAGAGATGGAAACAGCAAGAACTGTTGTCACATCCACTATGAATTCAGAGCATCCCAAATTAGTGAGCCCTGCTGAAATCCCGCTGTGCCTGTTAAAGCCACGATGCCAATTGAAACTGTGCCCACAGCTATGTGTGTTCAGCTCTTCCACCCACCTGGCCTCACATCTTCCCAGTTCAGTGCCCAAGGGGAAGGATCCCGGGGCTCACAGGCAGGGCTCAAGGCACAGCTTTCAGGTTCTCTGCTGCTCTGTTTGCCACAGCTATGAAACAGGAACATCCATAACTATTAAAGGGAAAATGCAAGCCTTGGCCAGGGAAAAACCAAATAAAACAGGAATTATGTATGCCCCTCTTGTTGAAATTTTTATTAAGACTATGATATTTTCATTTTTATTAACCCCAGGTACCAGAGATCTCCTGGGTGTCCTGGGCAGTGTGGCAGTGCAGTGACATCAGGATCAGTGGGGTCCTGGAGCTTGTGGCCTGAGCAGAATTCACAGGCTCAAACCACAGCCTTTGAACCACCCTCCCTTTTCCTGCATCTTTCCTCTCTCCTTCTGCATCTTCCCCTCTCTTTCTGCATTTCCCTCTCCCTCTCCTCCTGCATCTCCTCTGCATCGCCCTCTCCTCTGCTCCCCCTCTCTCCTCCTGCATCTCCCCCTCTCCTCCTGCCTCTCCCTTTCCCTCCTCCTGCATCTCCCCTCTCCTCCTGTGTCCCCACCCCGCACTGGTTCACCCACTGTGGCTTCTGGACCATCCACCAACATCCACATAATTGGTGAACAAGGGGCTTGAGTTGGTGCAAACAACYTCTGGCACGGGATTCTCCCACTTTTTACCCAAGAGAAGCATTCAGACGTCTCATCTCAGTATGAGATGTGCTGTCCCAGYGAAGGTTTCGTGACCCCAGTGAGTGCCCCTTTCCAACACAACCCAGAGAGCTGGCCCTGACTTCCTGCCTCTCCAAATTATGCCCTGCATTTCCAAAAAGCGCCGAGACAAGTTGTGGCTGATCCAGAGCCAGCTGCTGACGAGGCACAAGCGGGACGGCCGTGCTCTTGGTTTTTGGATGGAAAAGCCCTGCCTGCCCCTGCTCCAGGCAGCCTCACAGCCACACAAAGGCTCAAACAGGAAAGCTGAGGCACCTGCTCCCCTCCCACCCCTTTGGGACCTCTCGTGAGCAAAGCACCTGAGCCACAAATAGCGCTGGGCCAGAGCGGCGCTGCCAGAACACAGCTGGAAGGCATCGTCCTCCCTGCCTTCACCTACACAGAAAAATACGCTGCTGTAGCTAAACCACTAAACTCTACCTTTCCATGGACCCTCTCCTGCATTACCCTTGCCAGGGAAGTTCCTTCCTCTTTAGCAAAAGCTGAGTTCTGGGCTGGAAACAAATCAAAGAGCAGAGCACAGCTGGCTGCCCGAGAGGAACACGATCCCGGTTCCTTCCACYCCAGCTGCTCTGGGCTGTGTTCTGGCTGAGTGAGGAACACACCGCTGCTCCACACGGCAAATGTCAGCAAATATTTCTCTCCCTCCAATTCATCAGGTACTGYTGCAGGAAAATGGAGTGGGAGTAACTTCCCCGGCATGCCATTCCTAATTCCTGCAGTCAGCATGCTGGAGGGAGGGGACACCAGAGGGACATCCAGGGGACACCAGGGAACATCCACCAGGCTCGACAGATGGGCCCAGGTGACCCTTATGAAGGTCAGAAGGGTCAAGGGTGACATCCTGCACCTGGGTCAGGGCAATCCTAAGCACAGGCTGGGCAGGGAAAGGATCAAGACTAATCCAGGGGAGCTTTTGGGGTGTTGAGAACACCCTTGGGACTCAACAAGGGACTCTCAGGTTGCTGAGAAGCTCCATAAGATCCAGCAATGAGAACTCCCAGCCCAAAAACCCAAAGGTGTCCTGGGCTGGAGGGCAAGAGTTGTGACCAACAGGGATCCTGCCCCTCTGTTCCACTCTCCTGAGCCCCTCCCTGCAGAGCTGCCTCCAGCTCTGGGACCTTCAACACACAAAGGACCTGGAGCTGCTGGAGTGAGTTCAGAGGGGACAACAGACTCCAGGGGGCTGAACCCCTCTACTCTGAAGCCAGGCTGGGAGAGCTGGGAGTGCTCACCTGGAGAGGAGAAGGCTCCAGGGAGAGCTCAGAGCCCCTTCCAGGGCCTAAAGGAGCTCCAGGAGAGATGGAGAGGCACTTCTGGATCCCACCTGGAGCTTTCCTGGGACTCCACAGCAGGTTTGTACAGAAGCAGCAACCCCAGAGCCTGAACTGCTGCTCACCAGGCAGCACTGGACACTGGTGCCACACAATCACTGCCAGAGGCTCAAGAACATTTGAGTCACAGAATGAAGTTTCCAAAACAGCTCAACATCAGTTCTGCAGGTTCCCACCCTCGCTGCACGTGTAGCCTGCCTGTGGACTTGCTGGATCCCAAGGGTTGGTGGCTGTGGAAATGCTCCTCACCCCTTTCTTTGTTTAGGGTGGCAAAGAGCCCAAAGCAACTGAGCCCTTCCTGCAAYGCTTCACTTGCAAGCACTGCTCCATCATCCCAACCCCAATTTATCTCTAACAGGAATAAAAGCTTCTGGGTGCAAGGCCAGATGTGCACAGGGGAAATTTTGGATCCAAAACAAGGGGAAATTGAGCTGCAGTTATATGGAGTCATAAATATTTACTGCAATGTAAACCGAAGGACTGAACTGCTCATTTGATTTTTTAACTTGAAAAAAAATATATTAAAATTTACAAGCTCTTTCAACAGAAAAGTGGAAAAGTATATAATTAGAGTCTAAGGAAAACAAGCTTGAACAAATGTGCTGTGTCTGTCAGTGTGGATTCCCTGCACCCCAGTTCCCTTTGGAGCAGCACCAATTGCCCCTCCTGTCCTCGGACGTGCGTGCATGAGAACAGGCTGTGCCAGGGCTGAGGCAGCAGCTTTGTTTGTGCATATGCACAAGATAAACACACACTTCAGCTCCAAACTACCAGCTCTGCGCTGGTGGCCGACTTTTGAAGCATCAGCTTTAAAACACAGCTCAGTTCTTGTGGCCTCTTGCTGTCATGAAGCTTTCACACACAGAGATTTCCCCAAAATTATCACTCAGCGCATTTTTGCTGCCACTTGACATCAGTTTGGGGTGCAGTGGCTGCTCTGACCACAGTTCCATCCTCCCACTGATGCTGGTGATGCTGCACATGGAGCTCCAGGTGCCAAGCAGCAATTGTCCCAGCATTAGAACTGTGCCACGGTGTGCCAGCCCCTGTGACCCTCCTGTGTGCCACCAATTCCTGTCCCTGTGCTGGTCACCAGGGCTAGYGAGGGCCAGGCAGGCAGGGTCACAGCTCCCAGGGTGTTTCAGTGCATGTTCAGCCATGGCTGATCCCCATCAGTCCCTGCTCCAGGAAGGCATCCCCAGGGTGGCTTTTTGCTGCCACCCACGCCGAGGGAAAAGCTGCAGAGCACTGTTTTGATAAGCACATCTGGGAGCTGAGGCAGGATATGAGGGCTGAGAAGATGGACTGAAACAGCAAATTGAGCCCGGAGGGGGTAACTGAGGGACAGAGAGTGCAAGGGGACAGGAGCAGATAAAACCTGATAAAACCTGATGAAACCTGATAAAACCTGATAAAACCTGATGAAACCTGATAAAACCTGATAAAACCTGATGAAACCTGATAAAACCTGAACCAAGTGTGGCCAGAGCAGAGTGCTCAGGAGGTGAGTGGGGTTTGGCAGCTGAGAAAATGAGGCAGCAATGGCAAGGAGAGGTCATCCAGGCTGGAACCAAGGGATCTTTGAGGTCCCTTCCAACCCAGACCATCCCAGGGCTCTGTGACATCAGAGAAGGGAGCACAAGGGAAGATCTCAACAGCAACAAAGCACTTGCTGATGGAGGATAATGTCTGGGATGTGCAAAGCACCTCGATGTGGTGCTTCCTGCAGGTGTTTGAACCAAGGAGCAGCACAGGATCACCAGAGGGGCCAACACAGACAGCAAAAGGGGCTGCCAGAAGCAAAAACCCAGAATTGGGCTGCCTCAGCTTCCCTCGGAGTATTTTAGATGAGAACAGTGACATTTTTCACTTGCAGACAAGCACCAGGGACAGCCCTTGGGCAGCCCCAGCCCATGTCACACACAAACAAACAGAGCCTCAGGTGCTCACAAGCCCTGGGAATTCTGCTGCTGCTTTCCTGAGGCTGGGAAACACCTTTTTCAGGAAAAACAAAACCTCCCACCTGCTTCCTTCTGAATCAGAAGCAGCTTCCAAAACATTAAGGTGCAATTAGGGCTGTAAATTTAGCCACAAGCACTCATAATCCATAAATCTGCACATCCAATAAAAAAATAATAGCTAAGGAGAGTCTGAAATAGCTGCTAATGACCAAAGCTGGATTTCAACCACAGGCCACTCCTGCTTTCTGCTGCCATGTGTTAAGACTCCTTGAATTGGGCTGGGACTTGCTAATTATTATCTCTGGACCCATTATACAGTAAGGAATATTTTATATTCTCTCTTTTCATAGCTTTCTTTTTTTCATTTTAAGGAATATATATCCCCTGCTCTGTTTTTTTGCATGTATTGCTTTCTTTTGCCAGCACAGAGAACTCTGCATTTATCAGCAGCAAGCTTTGCCATTCAGACCATGGCAGCAGATGTGATTTCTGTTTCATCTCCTGCATTCCCTCTGTTTTCCCATTTATTCAAAATTGGATGAGGAGGTTTTAAAGAGAGGAATTCACACACTCACTGGGACTGGTCTGGTCGCTGAGCCTCCGAAGTCTCCCGCTGGAGGTCCGGGTGATCCCTAAAATAARAARAAGGTTTGAATAAAGGAATCCATGYGAATATRGARTTATTTCCCTGCTGTCACTCTTCTTGTGTAGATCTGTCACTCTACTTGTGCTTCTGTTGTGAATCTGCTGAGTGCAATCACCTCTCTGATCCAAGGAGCGTTACACTTTATTTTAACCAAAAAACACCTGAGGAGAGACCTCCACCTTTCCCTGAAGGCATCAAACATTATTATTCAAACACCTCAAACCCACAAATGTRTTTAGGGTTTCCAGAAACACCAGAGGGAACTTTTGAAATCATTATGTGAGACACTCACGTTCACCTCTCGCTCCAGGATATTTCATCCTAGAGGGAAGAGCAACACTTCCCCAGACAGAATCCCTTGCTGGGAGAGGAGAGCACAGGAACTGAAGGATTTGCAGGTGCTCTGCACTCACAGAGACTCCTCTCTGGATGGATTCCTGGGAATGGAGAGCACAGGAATTGAAGGATTTGCAGGTGCCCTGCACTCAGAGAGACTCCTCTCTGGATGGATTCCTGGGAATACATCGAGTATGGGAACCCTGCTGTGGGGTCAGACCAGCTGGAACATGGGATGCACCTCCATCCCATACCCATTCCAGTCAGCAGGAGCTCCCAGGTGCCTCCCAGACTCCAGTGGGACCTGCTGACTACGACAGCATTTCCAATCTATCAGCAATTTGTTTCATTTCTCTGCCATCCCAGCTGCCTGTTTGTAAAATGATGACTGCTGCAAAACTCGCTTCCCAGGAAGCTGAGAAACTCAGCAAGAACCTGAATTCCCCTCAAATTCCCCAGAATTCCCCTTCAGTTAAAGCACAGCCATATGCTGAAGCTGTACATGCATCAGAGTCTCAGTTTCTCTTATTTTAACCACAATTAAAGTGGCCACAATAAATTCAATGAACAAATTCAGGTGGGATGCTGTATCCTGAAATCCCCCCCAAACATTATGATGTCCTGCTATGGAGATTCCCAGCAGGTTTAGCAGCTTTGGTGGGTCCTGCAGGAGGAGCAGGATGGTGTCCAGGATGGACACAGCTCCATCATCTCAGGCACCAGAAGTGGAGCTGCCAATCCATGGAAGTTCCTCATCTCATCACAAACCCTGCCTTAGCCCACAAAAACTTTGGGTCAGCATTTCTACCTGCAAACAGCCCCCAAAATTTGGGAATGGTTGTGATGTTCAGTTATTTTATTTGAACTTCCCACCATCTACCAGATCTGTTGGACAAGAAGGGATTAAAACAGCATCAATTTAAGCTGCAGCAGACTCCTAAACTGTGATTTGTAACAGAGTC
>NW_026624211.1:109705-126487 GCF_030028575.1 Malurus melanocephalus
GATACAGAGAGAGAAGGGAAAAGAGCTTTCTGGCAGCTGGACATGGAAAAAGCGCCTCATGCTCAGAACCCTGTGCTTGTGTATATATAAATTTATATATATATATAYATGCACATGTGTGTGTTTGCTCTCTCCCTTTCCTTTTCTAACATAAAAAGTCTCTGTGCCTACAAGGTGATGTGGCTGAAGTGCAGGGCTGGTCCTGGGAAAGGGCGACACGGGGAGAACCCACGGGCAGCACCACCCAGAGCTGTCCCCCCACCCAGCTCTGCCCCCACAGAGCCAAAAATAGAGCCAGGACAGTCCACCCACACACGTGAATAGCCAGTCTGTCTGCTTGAGAGCTTTACCTGCTCTGCAACTGGGCAGACTGGTGCCACACCCATCACCCGACCTCACTTTCCATCGCTGACAGCAGGACAAGGGCTCGAGCTTCTGGGAACGTGTGTGTTATAACTAACATTATAAATTTTAAGCATATTTTTGCCATCAAACACAGTCCCTGAATCTTTTTCTTATTTCTTTTCTCCTCTCTGAATGTCTACTGATTCTTCGGATGCTAGAAAGAACAAAAAGCCATATTTCCTCTGCTGAGCAGATTTTTAAACAGCTCTTCTTGAGCCATTCCCATCCCGGCTCTGCTCTGTGCAGGGAGGGAACACCTCTCCCTGTTGCCCTCTCACCTTGCCACACAGGCAAGGTGCAGTGTTGACATCCACCTTCCAGAATTGCTCAAAAACCAGAGAAAAATCCTGTCTTATGGGTGGCAGGCTGAGGAATGCAGATACGCAGCCATGCTGAGCTGGTTAGAGCAGCCTTTCATGTTCAAAGGCTTCATTCAGTCTGCGGCAGAGCGGGACGGAAGCGGAGCGAGGAGCTCACARGCTTGGACAGGATCGTGGATAGGAAATAGGATTTATTCCCTTCAGCAACGACGGCAGTGGAAAAACACACACAGGGCTGGGAGCACCCACACAGCCATCGGAGCATCCCGGCCCTGGCTGAGCCTGTGGCTTTTGTGCAAACCTTTCTGAGGATTTGTTTGTGTGCCCTGTCTCCCAGGTTTTCTCTGGGGAGCTGGAATTACCGTTCACACCATTTTCAAACGGGTGGAAAAGCTGAATTGATTTGCTCTGTGCTGGAGGTAGCATTAGGAGGAGGTTTTTTTCTGACAGCTGTTGCTTCACTGCCTGTTAACAACATTAATAATACATAATAATGCTGTTAATCCCCTCTCAGACAAAGGGAAAATGAGGAGCAAACACAAAATCCATCCAGGCTGACCAAYAACTTAACAGAAAATCTGGAAAGAGGAGGGAGAGCTGCAGAGTCTGAGCCAAGTTCGCTCTCTGTGATGCCCCACTGCCCCTCCACTAAGGGAGGATCCAGACACAGCCTGGAAAGCAGATAAACAGCAGGGAAACCTGGCAGCCTGGCCTGGCAAGGAGAGAAGATCTGGCAAAAAGTAAAATAAATAATGAGAAAGCTACAGCTAAAATGATGCTGCTGTGAACACACTGCCAGGAAGCCGGCGGAGAGGGCAGGACCAGGGAGCATCAGCTGCTGAGTGTCTGCTGGGGTTTCCTCTATTTATAGCCCGGAAGCAGCAGTTTGAGCCCCAGGTTTGAGCTGTGAAATGGAAATGAAACATTTCCACCGCAGACACGGTGTCTGAGAGCCTCCCCTCCCCGTGCTGCTCCAATGCCCTCAAGCCACGCTGGAAATGCGTTGCACGGGACTAAGAGCTGTAATAATGCAGTGTGCTTTATTTAGCTGAAATCGGGAATTCTTCCCCCTGTTCCCAGCAGAACGAGCTCAGAACGGAAGAGTCCAGCAGTTAAAAGTCAGTCATTCCAAGAGCAGCTCGTTCAMCCTGGCGGATGTGCCTCGGCAGGACAAAGCCCGGCTCAGCCTCACCTTGGCTCACTCCCTGGGCAATATTTTTTCATGTTTTATAATCGATGACTAATTCCCTCCAGATCCACGGGCTGAGGCCGTACAGCTCAGCAGAGAGGCAGAAAGGCAGCAGCACCCAAACCCTCTAGACTTCACTGGAGTCTCCTTCACAACCAAGAATCACTCCTACAACCGTGTCAGTGCCAGGCTCACATTTAAATCACCCCTTCCAGACAGTATTGGACCGAATTTCCTGCTGTTTCATGCTTCTTGCAGCTGCTGATGCAACACATGACGGATGCAAAGCATTCCAGYAGTGAAACAGGAGCACCTTCTGGTGCTCACCCTGATGCAGGAGATGCAGACAGAGCAGGGCAGCAGGGGGATGGAGCCAGCTTGCCTCGAGAAATGTCCTGTGTGCCTTTTCTAGCTGAGCTGGCTGAATCTGCACCTAGAGCTAACCAGGGAACTGCCAGAGATGTTCACCTCCAACAAAGCCAAYGTGTGCATTCTCCAAAACACCCTGGAGTTTTTGGATGATACACCCCAAACCTTCTGGGTGCACACAGCAGTGATGAGAGAGCCCACGTGAGATTGATTTTCTCCTCACAGTGAGCAATCCATGCTGCTGCACTCACGTGATGTAAAATTCAAAAGGACAAACCAGCAATTCCCATTATCAACAGAACCCACACAGAGAGGACAAACAATGGAGGATGCAACTCAGGAACTCGCTCTCTCCACGCAGTCCAGCAAAAAACAAAAACCAAACAAACAGAAGAACCCAAGCCAAACAAAGGTGGTGATGGAAAGGGACGGGCCAGAGGCAGCAGGAGCCACCCCACACTGTGCTGGAGTCAGCAGAGCAGCACCAGCTCCTCTGAGCAGCCAGTGTGACTCTTGCTTCTGTTCCGTGTGTTACCTGCAGGGTCTGAGGTCAGGTTCCTTCTGCACCCATCCCATCCCAGCTCAGCAGGGCACCCAGACAGCACTGGAGATGTCTCCATCCAGCAGCAGCTTCCTCCTCTGGACCATGCACATCCTGCCTTCCTGGGGCGTACAGCTCTGGGCTGGATCATGGACTGGAGCTCTGGGTGAGGGTGGTGGGGACTCCTCAGCCCTTCAGGGGTGTTACAGCACCCATACACCAGCAGCCTTTAGAGCAAAGGCCAGGAGAGCCCCCAGGGCAGGAGCTGCACCCCTGGGCACTGCAGGCTCCCCCACCCCGTCCTGCCTGCTGCCATCTCCTGTGTCACCCTGGGAGGTTACAAAGGACAGCAAGGATGGCACTCTGCCCTGCTCAGGTGCCAGTGCACACGGCTGGGACAGGATTTTCCACTCCCTGTTAGGATGTGCAAACCCATCACAATGCTCTCAGGACCTCACAGGATATGAAATCTCTCTCCTTGTACCCATTTCACAGGTGCAGTGGGCAGGGGAGCTGCCTTCAGCAGCTGCATTTCATCCTGCTTCCCCCAGACAGGCTCCAAAAGCTCCARGAATACAATAAACAAATTGAAAAAAAGGTGAGTGGAGAAGACCTCACCARTAACAAGACCTGGAGCTGCTAACAGGAGGAAAACAACCCCCATGGGCTGATCCACACTGCACAATCACTGCCTCGGTGCCTTCTCAGATGCTCCAACTGCTGAAGGCTGAGCTTTAATGCTGACCCAGGACACAGCCCTGGCAGGTACAGCCTGCATATGGAGGTGTCACTACATTCCTCTGGGGACACAGGGGCTCAGGGGAGCCAGGGRCTGCAAGGCAGGGACATCTGTTTGCAGATTAGCAAAGGAAGAAGAATCTCTGCTGCTCTGAGTCCAGTGAACCACACAATTACAGCTTCTCTTCCATTAACTTGAAATCCACTTGCAACATTAACCTCAAAAGAAACACAGTCTTTTAAAAAAAGGAAAAAAAAATCCATGTTCATTTCCAGTACTAATCAGAAACACACACTGAAGAATAAAAGACACTTTTCCAGATTCTGTGTAACAGAAACTCTTTACAAAGAAGCTGAGCACAGCGAGAAAAAGAAAAAAACCCTTCAACCCCAGTGCATGGTTTCATTCGGGATCAAACATTTCTGGCAGCAAACTGAGCTTTCACCAGGATGGAGGGATGCTGGTGAGGGATGCTGGAGGGGGATGGAGGGGTGCTGGTGAGATGGAGGGATGCTGGAGGATGGAGGGATGGAGGGATGCTGGTGACGGATGCTGGGGGATGGAGGGACATTGGGGGTATGGAGGGATGCTGGTGAGATGGAGGGATGCTGGTGAGGGATGCTAGGGGATGGAAGGATGCTGGTGAAGGATGGAGGGATGGAGGGATGCTGGTGAGGGATGGAGGGATGCTGTGGGATGGAGGGATGCTGGAGGGGGATGGAGGGATGCTGGGGATGGAGGGATGCTGGTGAGGGATGGAGGGATGCTGGAGGGGGATGGAGGGATGCTGGGGATGGAGGGATGCTGGTGAGGGATGGAGGGATGCTGGAGGGGGATGCTGGGGGATGGAGGGATGCTGGTGTGGGATGGAGGGATGTTGGGGGATGCAGGGATGATGGTGAGGGATGCTGGGATGCTGTGGGATGGTGGGATGCTAGGGGATGGAGAGATGTTGGGGGGATGGAAGGACTTTGGGGGTATGGAGGGATGCTGGTGATATGAAGGGATGCTGGGGGATAGAGGGATGCTGGTGAGGGATGCTGTTGAAGGATGGAGGGATGCTGGTAAGGGATAGAGGGATGCTGGTAAGGGATGGAGGGATGTTGGGGAGATGGAGGGATGCTGTGGAATGGAGGGATGCTGTTGAGGGATGCTGGGGGATGGAGGGATGCTGTGGGATGCTGCACTGATTGCAGACTCAGGAATGGTCCAGAACCTTCTCCATCACAGCCTGGGTGCACCAACAAGCTCTGTTCRGGTCAAAGGCTGAGCACAGCCCAAAACACCAGCAAAAGTGTCTCTCACATGGGAGCTGGGGCCAGCCAACCCTGCTCATCAACACATGGAGCTGTGAGTTCACACACAGCAAGAACCCAGCCCCAGGCTGGCTGTCAAATCACACTCAAGGAAACCACAGGAAAATCAGCGTTAGCTAGATGCATCTATTCCTACCACAGCACTCTGCTTTTGGCAGGTGCAAAAATCATTCTAACACTGASAAAAAAGTTCCAAAAAGCCTGTGCTAATGATAGGAGGCAGTGAGAATTAAGTCTCAAYGTTTGCAATGTTAGAAAGGCTTCCCCAAGGCCAGCAGTGCTCTGTCCACAGCAAAGGACTGTGTTAGGTAGAAGAACCAGTCCTGCACGTGGTGGCAGAGGGTGACAGGGGACACAGCACTTTAACCTTGGCTCAAATGTAGGCCTTGATTCAAATTGTTAACTCAAATTAAACTGCAGTAATTCTCAGGAAATCAATTGCTGCATCCATAAAGCTTAAGGCCAGAAAATTGCCTTGGCTGACCCACAAAACCCACAGCACACATTTTTATTGGGTCAACACAAATTCAAACTCGTGCTTGAATGAAGTATTGGCTTTTTTGGAGACGTTCAACCTCAATGTCAAGATTAAAACACTGGAGTGATCTCAAGYCCTTTGGCAAGTTGTTCAAGGGGTAAAATGGCCTTCAAACAATGCAGGGGATCTCCCTTTTCCCCATGAGCTTATTTTGAGGTGAGTAAGCTCAGCCCTCAGATATTCACTCCATACAAATAACGAGATCCTTTCACCACCCCTCCTAAAGATCATCTGTTCTTTACTGACCACAAATTCCTCACAGCTGATACTCATTCATAGATATGCTGGACAACCATGAAAGCACTAAAAAAAAAAAATTAGCAAAAGCAGTTTTTCATATTGAAAAGTGTGTTAGTCATCATCTGGGATCCTTCTGGCCGCAGAGTTCCAGTAATTGGGGTGGGCAGCAGCGAAGGTGCCACGTCATCACAGCACATGACTTGTGCAAATGCATATTCACAACACCACAGAATTTCWGTGTCCACAGAAATTGGAGGGGCTGCAAAAACGGGCCTTTTGTGTGTGTTGTCAGTGCTGCTGGCTTAGGGGATCCTGTAACTCAGCAGAAGGAGGCGAGGGAAAAGGATTTATTTAGGAATAGAAAACTGTTCTTGTGAAGCTCTGCTGGTTGGGGACAGACCTGGTAACCACTGTCAAGTGTGAAATCCCTCCCAGTTCACAGCTGATGATGATGACCAGATTTCCAGAGAGGTCTTGTCCCTCTCAATTTCCCCCTCTTCACCACAGTCCTCACTTGCTCACACTTCTCATCTACCCAAATCCCAGAGAGAGAAGCAGGACCCAAGAAGTGGAACTCAGTGAACAGTTACCTTGTGGATTTTCACCAAACCAGGGGGCTTTGAGCTTGCAAAGCCATGGCAAGGACAGCTTGGGTCTGGTCCCCTCTGCTCCTGCAGAATCCCAGCAGAGGTGGGAAGGAGCAAAGCACCTGAACCTGTTCAAGCTGCAGCCTTGCTCAAAGAAGGAACTAATCCAACTCTTACATTAACCAGTGCCACGAGAGCTTCAGCAAGAAACGTGTTAGTTAATTAACACTAATAACACAAGAGTCCCCAGGAGCCTGAATGGACAGCATGCAGAGCTCTATGGAAACAGAGGAAAAACAAATAATCACCACTCATCCTTTGACTTCCAAACCCCCCCATCATTTACAGCTTCCAGGCTCATGAGTGCACCTCACCTTCTTGGGTTCATCTGGCAATGGCCATGGATTAGCTGGAGAAAACCACGGGCAGAGTGGAAGGAGGAGAAAGGAATTTTAAAACTGTGGTGTGGCATTTCCATATGGATCAAATACTCCAGAGACATCCCACAGCCCTGCTCCCCACTCCCACAGGCCTGCAACACTCTGCCTGTGACCACACAGGAGAAGTCCTGGTGCAAACTCCCCAACACATCATCCGTCTCTGCTGTGCCCCAGCACACAAAGCAGCAATGTGGTACGTCAGATTAAAACCAAAATAAAATGGAAAAGTTATCCTTAYTTAGATTTTAAACCAATTTCTTGCCATCTTTTTATAACCTCAACGCAATCCATGTTTTGTTGTCAGCCCCAGGATTTGCTCAGTGACTGCTCACTGCTTCCCTGCTCGTTTTTCACACACACAGAACTCCCAAACTTGTGTTCCAGAGGGTCCCCCTGGCAACCAACACCACTGGATTTATCATGGGAGCCCTGCAAGCCTGGGGCTGCCATCGGGATGGAAGACAGACCCCTTCTGTTTGCCAGGCTCTGCAAGGCAAATGTTGATTTTTCCCAGAGAGGGGTGGGGATGTACAAAGGAGAAAAGCTGAGAATAAAGAGGGAGAAGCTCAGTGGCCAAAGGGCAGCAGACGACAAAGGGCAGGGGTTAAGGGCTGTCCTGAGCCTGGCTGACCCACTGGGTGACCCACCAGGGTCCTTGTCAGAGGTGTGGCAGCATCTGGACATTTTGGAATGCTCTGTCCTAAAGAGCACCCACTCTCCAGAGCTGCAGGAAAAATGAGCTTTGGGGTTTGAGAACCAGTGTCTGATTCTGGAAAGGGAAAATCTCAGCCAGGGATTGTCCTTGGGTGCAAGTCCAGGTCTCAGTGYCCTTTCCTTCCTGCCCTGTGAGAGATGCTCCCCTGCAGCCAGGGGAAGGAACCAGGAGCAGGTAAAGGAGCAGCCAAGGGGTGATGTGATGGTCACTAAATCCCTTCCCAGCCAGAAACTCAGATGAATATTCACGGTCAAGATTCACAAACTGGCCACTCTGTCAGGAACAAGCAGCCTTAGAAGAGCATCAAGCTCAAGCAGACAATGGCCACTTTTCTCTCTGCATCAATCATCCACACAAATATTTATATTCTAAACATTCTTCAGCCTGCAAACTCTGCCAGAGCCCTTCCACCTGAGCAGCCCCAGTGCAGCAGCAGCAGCCTGAACACACCCACTCAGCACCACAAACACCCAGCTCACACAGTGATGGGTCTGGATTTCTTGGGATGCTCTGACATTGCACACAATTGCCTGAAAGTCAGAAAACCCAGGATCTGAGCTGTGGTTCAGAATCCAGCTCCCTGCATAGCCCTACACTGAAAAATAAAGCTCACAATGGCATTTTCTCCCTTGGGACATCACACATGCACGCTGTCACATTCATCTTTGACCCCAATCCCAGTCACATGTTGATTCTCTGTCCCTGTGAGCTGATCCTGCCCTGGGCAGATGCTGATGTGGGCAGGCAGGGAGGATCAGCTCAGCCATGGGGCAAAGCCAGCTGCAAGCAGAGGAGTCAGGAACTGCTCAGCCAYCACCATCAGGACTCCAACATGACTCGCTGCACGTAATTTTCCTCCTCCACATTCTCTTCCCTGCCTGCAAAATGAGGTGTCAAACACTTCCCCTGGTCAGAGGAACTGCAGGGATATATTATTTAATGTTTTTACATTTTAGCTGTGCTTTAAAGAATGACTCAGTCACTATCTATAGATTCCTGAGATAATGTCCGCTGTCCTTAAACGGGAGAGAAGGGAAATTACAATTTGAAACTTCAATGAAGCCCTGGCCTCATACAATTGAGGGTTTTCTCCTATTAATTCTACCCCAGAAGTAGCCAAGGCAACCCAGTTTCATAAACYAATAACATTCTTTGGTGTTTTTCCTTGTATCTTACAATTATATTTAATAGTGGCTGCAGCAGGGAAGCTGGAAGGGAACTTCAGCCAGATTTAGGACATATTTGAGTGCCTAACGCTGCAGATCAGCTTACACTGGGGTTTGCAGAAGTTCTTTTACAAACTGCAGCATAATTCTRTCTGGATTTTGCAGGATGCTGCCCTTAGGCCATGAAGCCACTCGTGCAGCTGATTTTGGGAGCATGGCTGGTATTTCTGTGGGTGTCTGACCTGGAGATGGAAGAGAGAGCTCTGCCTGTGAGGGGCAGTCAACTCCAACTTCTGCCCCTCAGACTATCCCATATAAACCATTTAAAGGCATTTAAGGAAGGCTCAGGCTCTCACTAGTCCCCATAGCCCTGCTGTGCCCCAAAATCCACCTGCTGTGTCCTGCTGCTGCACAGCAGAGACACCCAGCACAAAAACAGTAAGTTCATTTAAAAAAAAGACATAGGATCAATAYGTAAGCACTAAGATCTTATTGGGCTGTCCTTTAAAATCTTTGTAAGGGACAATGGGTGGGCACTGTTCTTTCCTCTCTGGTGATCAGTGACTTCAGGAAACAGAAAAAGCTGTGCGAGGGGAGGCTTAGGTTGATATTAGGAACAGGTTTTTTATCCACAGGGTGGTGGGGCACTGAACAGGCTCCCCAGGGCAGTGGTCACAGCCTCAACCCTGCCAGGRGTCACCAAGTGTTTGGACAACGCTCCCAGGCATGCACAGGGTGGGATTTTGGGGCTGTTCTGTGCAGGGACAGGAGCTGGACTCGATGGACCTTGTGAGGTCCCATCCCAGAATATTTTTTGATGCTATGAAAAAAGTAATTCTAGATCCAATTYTACCTTTCTGCCTAGGCTTGCACAGGAAAATTAGGAATGGGTTCATTTAAATAAAACCCAGATATAAAAACCATCCTTTGATGCTAGTCCATGATCACACACACCCCTCTCCAGGTACCAAGGGATCCCAAAGCAATTCCTTCTTCTGGAGGGYTTCTCCAGCTGCCAGTGAGGGAAAGGCAAAGCACCTTGGAAAAGGCAGAGTGAAATCACTGCTGGCACAGGTGAAAACCATCCCAAGGCATGGAGCAGTGCCTGCAGCCTCTGAGGAAGCCTTTCTGTCCATAAAGAGGGCTCAGAGAGGAGGCACAAAGCCCATTCTGTGGGTCTGCTGAAAGGCAGCTTTGTGCAGGGCACATCGGTGTGACGGAGCGCTCAGCAGCGCCCTGGGTCCCATCCACACCCACCCCRGTCACTCACCCCAACAATCCACATGTGCAGTCTCCACTGTGCAAACCCCTAAAGCCACTAAAAGGGCTGCTCCTGCTGGCTGAGCCAAACCCTGTGCACTGACCCCAGGCTGAGCCCCTGKGCTGTGCCCAGCAGGGATTTCCAGYGGGGTGAGGCTCCTGAACACCTTTGTGCCCTAAATAATGACCCACATGTCAGGAACCTGCCCTGGGGTGGCTCAGGCTGCTGCCAGCCAGGCTGGAAGGTGTTTCCCTGTCTGGAGGCTCCTGATGACCCCARCACTGCTGTCAGATCTCATTCCATGAGCTGCCCTTTCACAAATGGCATCTCCTGCAGCCTGGGGACTCCAACACCCTCTGTCCAGAGGGGATCCATGGCAAGGCCACATCCCTGGGGAAATGCAAGCCTCAAACAGCGAAAATCTGTTTACTTTAGTGAACAAAAAAGCTCTGAGAAAATAATTACAATTAAATACAAAAAAGTCAATTCACAAAAACTGAAAACTAAAAACCATTAAAAAACAACAAAAAAAAATTTGAAAAAACAACAAAAAAACCTAAAAACTAAAATCTATTAAAAAAAAAATAAAAAAACAAACAAAAACCCACCAAACTTTACCCATTCTATACATATGTAGATACAAATAAAAACTAATTATTATAATTATTATAAAATATAGAACTTCTTTACAATAAACAACTTCACATACAAAAAACCCCAAAACAAAGCCCATGTATCAATCACCAACACATCCCTCCTGCCCAGACCYACCTCCACCCTCTGCACCCCGGGCAGGAGCATCACCCGGGCAGGAACCTCCCTCCCCTGTCCAGACTGACACGGGGCCAAGGGAGGATGCTCTGGGGGGTGTCAGAATTCCAGCCTTATCTCCAGAGGCTGAGATCATGAGCAGAAAATGTTTCTGTGCTGTCTCAGCAAGCTTCCTGTTGGCACCCCTCTTCCTCTGTGCTGAGGCACCTCTCTGTGAGTTCTGGAGAGCTTTCAGTGGTACAGATTTAATACATTTACCACCTCTGAGACATCAGATCTGCGACAGAGCCTGTCCCCAGCATGAGCCAGCCCTTCCTCAACCAGGCAGGRCCAGCAGTCCCAGCTGCTGTTGGAAGCTGCTGCCACCCCAAGAAGTCAGCACTTTAAAGCCACCCTTTTTAGCGCCTGAAGGGAGGGTGCCCTGGCTCAGAACAGTCTCCAAACTGTTTGAATTCTCATTCCAGCAGCACAGGAGCTGGGTTCTGTGGAGAKGGAATCACCTCCAGCCCCACATGGGGGGAATCATCTGCCTGGAGAGAGGCTGCAGGGACCAGCTCTGATTTAGAGATGCTTTTAGATGGCTCAACTCAGGCAAAATTCAATTCCACCTTGTTTTTTTCCAGCCCTCAGCCCTCTGTAATACAGGATATTAACTCCCTCAGCTTCAAGATAAATGTCTGAAAGAGAGTTGCCAGAATAGGAAGCGCTTTGGTTATCTGCAGCCACCTGACTGTGCCCCACACAAACCCGATGAGACAGAGCATTCCTCTGCCTTTCCCARGCAAAATGCCATATTTATCCACAGAAAGGACCCCCTGGAGGAGCCCAGAGCCCCTGTAGACTCTGCCCAGTGATACAAGAGAAGGTCACTGCCAGGCAGACCCATGAGAAGGTGACACCCATGTCCCTGTCAGCTGTCACCCTTCATGCCCTGAGTTCCTGTGTATAAACAAAGCACTGACCTCCAGGGCTCCTGGGCATCTGTCATCATCATTTTATTCATGAGAAAGTGAAATTAAAAAAAACCCTGCAGCTGAAACAGTGTTTAATCTTGCAAAGATTATGATGATATGATTTGAAGAGCAGGGGAGGCTGTTAAGCCCCCAAAGCAGAGGTCTCTACTTGGTTTATGGTTTTATTTTGCTCATAATCTGTAGGCAACAGGGCTTGGATGCTTCCAGGGTGTTCTGAGGGGCTCTGTCAAGTTTTTAATCCAAAGCCTGACCTCCCAGCTGTGTTTTGACCTAAGGATAGACCATTCATTAACACAGAAATGGGAAGAGAGGTTATTAAAGATGAAGATGATCCCAAGTGAGGATGAAATGCTAGAGATGATTAGAATTAAAATTAATCCTGATAGAGTGGAAAAGGACAACAACCAAACAAAAAGAGGAGACTGRGGGGAGACCTCACTGTGGTCTTCAACATYCCCATGAGGGACAGCASAGGGGCARGTGCTGATCTCTTCAYTCWKGTGACAGGGAYAGGAAGGAAATGGCTGGAGCTGAGTCAGGGCAGGTTTAGGYTGGATATCACAAAAATGTTCTTTACYCAGMGGGTGKCTGGGCACTGGAACAGGGCAGTGGTCACAGCACTGAGCCTGTCTGAGCTCAAGGAGCGTTTGCACAGTGCTCTCTGGCACAGGGTGATGTTCTTGGGGTGTCCTGCATCGGGCCAGGAGCTGAACTCAATCATCCTGGTGGGTCCCTTCCAACCTGGCATGTTCTATGATTCTGTGAAAAAAACTCAGATAGAACACAGTGTGACCAGGCAAGGACCAGCACAAAGGTCTGATTTACACACCAGACTCAAGTCAGTGGCCAGGGGAGGTTCCTATAAAAGATTCACATCCCACATGGGCTGAATTGCCAGGCTGTATTATCATCAATTCGGGAAATGGCTCAGGGTGACAGCAACTCCAGGCAGGTGCCTGTAAACGTGGGATGGAGCTGCCTGCAGAGCGAGGGCTGGGAGCAGGCTGTCAGAACAGTGTGGGTGACAGGAGCAGCAGCAGCAGCCAGGCCCAGCCCCAGGAGATGCTCTCCATGAGAGCTGTTCCTTCACAAACCCCTCCTGGGTGCCTGGTGGGGACAGGGGGCTGCAGGTGCCGGGCAGAGCAGCCAGGGCCAAGGCTCTGTTTGCACCGAGCCAGCTCCTCTCTGGGGCTCTGCTGAGMTCCCCCAGCTCCTCTCTCTGGGGTTCTGCCATGGCCCTGAGCTCCCTGAGCTCCCCCAGCTCCCCCAGGTACAATCACCCAGCACAGAGAAAGCGGCCACACGAAAGAAGCCCATCCCTGCCTGGCCAGCCCCACTCCCTGCAGCCCTTCTCCAGCCCCACTGATGCTTTAATCCAGGCCTACAGGTGCATTGAGGGCAGACAAAGCCTCCTCCTGAGGYTACACCTMAAATGGACCCCGAGTCACGAGACCTTCCCCTTTTGTAAGTTCTCTTATTGACATTTCGGGCCCCAATTCTCCAATGACACCTTCAGGTGATGATGTCAACCACGCCAAACTTGCTCCCCCCAATTCACTGTTGTTTCCATRTTTTGGGGCTCTGAGGCAGCGAAGTGCCCTTGGATTTCAGGCTCAGAGGGGAATTGTTTTGTCTAAAGATGGGAGRGCAGGAGCTTTAGTGCTGTACACTGGAGAAGTACATGAAAACATAGAAATTAAAAATCCTTAGGCATCACCACGACTGGCACAGCCTCCTGGAAGTGCCCCACACCCTGCCCCAGCGGGGTTTTGCTGTTCATCTCCGAGCACCTTGGACCGGGAGTGTTTGCTCGGAGAGCAGCGCAAACAAACCCACCCGCAGAAGCCATGTGCTGCAGAAATTCAAACACACTCAGCTCCAGATGGGGAGCAGGAGAGTGTGAACAGCCCTGGSTAAAGCCTGTTTGGGCAGCCCCCAGCCCACCAGGAGGAGGGAGTGAGCAGGAGGAGAAACACCACCAGTCCTGRATAACTGGGCACATCTGTGCCAGAGCAGCTTCTGTTTTCCACCCTCTGACCCACGCTCTGTGCACACCTGAGCTGTGGAAACGCTTCTCAGCCCTGTGCACATGCCAGGGGCAGCCTGTCCATCACTTGGAGGGGCTCTGGATACAGAAATCCTGCCACAGGGTTGGGAACAAGGACACTGCTTATTTTCACCCAGGACTATGGTCAGGTTTTGCCCCTGGCTCAGCAGGAGCTGCGACTCTGCCCTGYACCAATCTTCCAGATCCTTCTGCTSTKTTACARYCTCTGCCAGCAGAAGCCCAAAAATCCTCCACAAAGGAAGAGACACAGCCTATTAAAGGGTTTAATGCAAACACTTTCAATAAAAGCACCTAGCACACTGCCATGGGAGGCTTTTCTGGCTCAGATCCATTCCCACACTCCTATTCAGGGCCCAAAGGACATGAAAGGCTCMGTAAGATCTGAACATTAATCCACACACATATTATGAAACATCTTTCACTATTCCCTCTCCATCACGGCTCAAGAACAGGGTGCTTACTTTTCCCATGATGACCTCTAAAAACTTCACAAAGACAAAAACACAAAACAACCACGCAGCCACAGACAGCCTCCTCCCCTCTCCCCACCACGTGCACTGCCCTGAGATGTACTCGAAAATATTGATGAATGATGATTTCCTGGACAGTGGCTGGTCCATGAAGGACCATGCAGAGCAGCCCTGCCACGGAGGAAGGTCTGAAAGCTCCACAGATGGATCAGACTCTCCAGGGCTGAGCTCATCCTTCCCCGGATGAACTCACTGCTCCCGCCACCGACTGCAGGAATCAGCTGTCAGACCATCTCACATCACTGCTGGGAGGTTTATCTGACAAAAACCCACCACGGGAAATAACTCACAGCCTCTTGCTGCAGCTGCCAAGCRGGATGAGGAGACCACCCAAGCCATGACATCCCCGAGCAGCCTCAGCACTGAGAGCCTGGCCGTGCTCTCAGATGTGGGAATGGGCAACTGAGGAGTCTCACTTGTCAGAACAGCAATTTGGGAAAGCGTTTACAGATGCAGATGGAGCTGAATGGAAATTAATGTCAAAGGSTAATTAGCTGCAGTAATGCCAGTCCTTCAGGTTGTGTCTGAGCTGTGCAGTAAATACTCAACAGYTCTGGGAGTCATAACTCACCTGCTAAAAAAATCTAATAAATTAAAAAACAAACACCTGAAACCCTGTGGGGTGGTTCTGGCACAGTCCGGGSACAACTCAAACTCACATTTCCCAGTATCACAACCAATGTTATAAAACATRCTCTAAAACACATCAAGGCAGGACACCAGAGGGGAAAAAGCCCTCCAYSAGGCAGAGAGGGCTGCAAGAGCACATRATAAAGGGCTGAATTTAAGGGTTTCACAGTGTTTCTAGCAACTGACCTCAGACAAGGGCAYTGCAGCACATGTGACTTCTTCCACTGTGAGAACACTGAAAATCAGTGAGCATGAAAACCTTCCCCAAAGCAAAGAGGATGAGGAGAATTAGGCTTGCACTGGCGACATCATCAACTTTCAGTGCTTCAAATTAAATTCCACGCTGGCAAAGGAGTACATTACATCCTCATTCCTTCTAATTAAAATGTACCTAGATTTTACTTTTAAGTTTAAGATTTAATTGGAAGTCGTCTTGGAAGGAGGATGGAAGTTGAAAATTAGGAGAGCAAAGCCTCTGTGATGCCCCCCATCACAGACCTGGCATGATGCCTAAATCCAGCTACCTAAAACAGGAGCTGGACAAAATTCAGAGAATAAAAGCAGTTCTGTTTATTGCAGGGCCTTCAGGTGCATTCAGGGCAGTCCCAGCCCACCCACAATGGACAATGGCTCACGGGTTTTTCACCCTTTCTCACTTTTGTCCATTTGCACATCGGGATTGGCTGAATCCTCCAATTGCAGCTGCAGCCAATGCAGTCAAAAACTCCAACTTGGCTCCCCCAATTCTCTGTTGTTTCCATCTCTTGGGGCCTGGCACAGGGAGGTGTCCTTGAGTTTGGGGCTGCGGAGGAATTGTTTTGTGTAAAAATGGGAGAGCAGGAGCTCAGCACTGTCTGTGCAGTCTGGAGTTAAACACTGAAGAATCACAGGGGTGCAGAGACATGGAAATAGAGAAACTGAAATCCCAAGGGATCAGACAGGCTAGGGGCTCCCACCAGCTGGGGTGGGTGCTGGGTGACACTTTGGCAGCCCAAAGCTGGGCCTTTCCTGCAGGTTAAACAGATCCTCCAGCCTCCTTAACTCCCTGAACAACCCGCTGCCACCTCCCTGGGCTGTCCTGATCCTCTGCCCTGACTTGTCCTGCTCCAGGATCTGTTGTTCTTGTCAGCAGCTCCTCTTGGTACGTGCCCAGGCACTCTCAGCTCAGCACTGAGTCAGCCCCAGCAGCAGCAGGGCCGGGGGCATCTCCTCCTCGCTTCCTTTGTTTATTCTGTCCATGACACAAAGCTGCAGGCAATCCCCATTCCATGGATAACATCAGGCCAGAGCACACAGGACCGGCTGGCTCCCCACGTCCCAGTGTCCCCAGATTGCCTGGCATGGCCAGCACAGCCCAAAAGGGACGTGACAGCGAGGGGCCAGCGCAGTTCAGGGACCCTCTGTCCCCAGCAGCTGCTCTYRAGGCYGCAGGGGAAGCTGCTGGGTGCCAAACCCTTCCCTTCCCAAAGGGAGCCTCTTCATYCCCCTCTCCCCTGGGAGATGGAGCCCAGGCTCTGCTATTCCCCAGAATAGCAGTACTCCCACTCCAGGAAATTATGGATTTTCTTGAGCATTGCTGTGACCTTTTTAATTTCCATTCTGCCTTTTGCTGTCTCCTCCCCTACACTCCTTCTCTAAACAAATCTCAAAGCTGTACAAAGTGTTTCCTGTAAATAATACTCATCTGGCATGGACAAAGGGAAGAAAAAAAACCCTTTTGCTGCTAGTTCCAGCTTGCAAACATCCCTCCAGTTTAACTCCCATCTGCTTGACCCGGGAGTGGCAAAGGCAGCACAGTGTCTGAGGGAAATGGAGGGGACAGTGATATGATCTGGACATCAGATTTGAACCTGAAATGAGAAATTCAGGTCATGGAAATAACTGATATTGTGCTTCAGAGAGTGCAGCGTAGTGATCAATGTTAAAATTCAGGCAAGAACTTCCCAATGAGCCCCTTCCTCCCAGCACAGTCAGCTGTCCTCA
>NW_026624212.1:0-1211 GCF_030028575.1 Malurus melanocephalus
GGACCCCCAGTGTGATGTCGGGACAGCCGAACCCCCCCGGCAGTGTCGGGCCGTGTGTTGCACCGGAATGGGGGGTCCCAGCCCGCACAGCGGCACCGGGACCGGCCCCGGGTGGGGACTCAAGGGAGGGGCGCCGCTCGGGCTCTCGGCCTTTATTATCCGGCGCCCCGAACCCCGCGGCTGCGGGCACACACAGACACACACGGGACACACAGGGGGACAAGGGGACAGGGGACAAGAAAAGGGAGAGAGAAGCAAGATAAGGGAGAGAGGGAGATGTGTGAGAGAGTAAGGACAGCACAGACAGAGAGGGAATAGAGGGGGTGAGATAGAGTGGGAATAGAAGAGAGAATAAGGGGGAATAGAAGAGAGACAGAGGGAAATACGGAGAGACAGAGTGGGAATAGAGGAGAGACAGAGGGGAAACAGAAGAGTGACGGAGGGGGAATAGAGGAGGAGAGGAGAAGGGGGAATAGAGAGAGGAGAAGGGGGAATAGAGAGGGGAAATAGAGGAGGGGGAATGGAGGAGAGAGACAGAGGGGAAATAGAGGAGTGAGACACAGAGGGGGAATAGAGAAGAGAGAGACGAGAATAGAAGAGGAGAGACAGAGGCAGAAAAGAAGAGAGAAAGACAGAAAGACAGAGGGGAAATAGAGGAGGGGCAATACTGAAGGAAAGAAGAAGGGGGCTAGAGCAGAGACAGAGGGCTAATAGAGGAGAGAAGAACGGGGAATAGAAGAGAGAGAGGAAATAGAGGAGGGGGAATAGAGGAGAAGAGACAGAGGGGAAACAGAGAGACAAAGGGGAAATAGAAGAGAAACAGAAGGAGAATAGAGGAGAAACAGAGGGGGAATAGAGGAGGTGGTCCAGTAGGGCAGTGGGGTGAGGAGGGGGCAGGCAGAAGGGCCACGGGATGGGCGGGTGCGTTACAAGACTGGAGGGGAACAGGGGGGTGAGAGGAAAGAGGGAGGGAGAGGTTTTGGGGAAAAAAAGGGCAGGGGTAGACGGGGATGGGAGGAAGGGAAGAAAGGAAGGAGTACAGAGAAGCAGAGAGGGGTAAAGAGAGGTAGAGAGAAGCAGAAGCAGAGAGAAGCAGAGAGAAGTAGAAAGAAGAGCCTCACCTGGGCCCCCGGAGGAGCCCGGACCCGACGCAGCCGCCACCACCGCGCACTGTGGAGAAAATGGCGGCGGCGCCAATTTCCGGGCATTAA
>NW_026624212.1:3236-5032 GCF_030028575.1 Malurus melanocephalus
GCCTGGGATGGAAATGGCTCAAAATAAGAAACTTAAAAATGCCAGATGCTGCCATGTCAAAGCAGGGAAATCCTTGGAATGTTGAAGGTTTTATTGTCACGTGCTCCTGCATGGGGTGCCCGTCCTGGCCCAGTGGCCCCAGGGCTTGAAACCTCAGCTGATGGCCGGTGCCACTCGTGTTTGCTCTGAGGGCCACCAGAGGATGGTGGCACAATTGGATCTTTGGGGTCCCAATCACTCCACAGCATTACACAGCTCGGTTTAATGAGGACCTCTTACAGGAGAGCAGCAATCAAACTGATGACCACTAAGAAATTACATGGGCCTGTGATAAAAAACCTTCTTTTAAAGAATAAGATCAACAATTTCTCTACAGCAGTWTAGCAGCTTCAATTTCCATTCTGTCCATATGACACAATGTAGAATTCCATCTGCTGATTTGATCTTGGCAAAAGGAGGAGTCACCTGCCCTCAGCGTAGATATTTAGTACATAAAACACTGTCAAGAAACCCACTTTTAATAAATATCTGTAGCTCTCACCCCAATACACAAGGACTTTACAGCGATGTGCCAGGGAGAGCGGCCGATTCTGATCTTCACCATGTTCCCAGGGGTGTCCGTCCCACAGCTGAAGGAAATCTGAGCTAATTGTAACAAATAATCTTTGCTGAGAGCAGTCAACAACATCCCAGCCCTTCTGGCTTTGTGAGATTTTGTAGTGAACAGACCATAACTCAAATTCTAAATTTCGATTAAATTTTGTTAGAGTGATACCTGAGGTTCAGTCATACAACAGAATTAAAACACTACACAAGGAATAATAAAAGATTTTCCATTAATAACAGAAGTTCCTTTTTTTTCTTAATCTTTCTGGGACTGTAGGACTGATTCTTTGCAACCAAGAGACAACAGAGTTATTAATAATACTTAAACCTCTCAAATCCTGTAATTCCTTGGAGAACTCTGCCAGCACTGAGCTACTCCCATGTGCCTGGAGTGGTTTGGGAAAGGGCAAGACAACATCCCACTTCTGTTTGGAAAAATATAATAAAATGCAATTTTCCTTCTTTCTCTGACCCATTATCCATAACAGGGGACTATTCATGGAAGGGCTGATTCAGTTGCGGGGAAAAAAAGCCCCTAAAGAAATAAAACCACCCCCAAGGTAAAAACACTGCTTCCTTTACAGGAGCATACAAAACTAATTTAAACCAGAAAGGAAATTACAAAYCAGAATATGAGCCAAAAGAAATGCTCTTCAATGACACACTCTCTGGTTGATAATTACAAAGAAAATTCTCCACGGATCATTAACAATTGCTAATAATTTTTCCTCTGTAAAAATTCCTGACATGGCTTTGTGTGCAAGTGTCAATCTCACCTCAGCTTGGAGAGTCTGTCCTCAGAGGGAAACCCAGCCTGATGTGACACAGCTCTGGCACCACCCCCCTCCTGTTTCTGCTGTCCTTGGGATCCAGGAGTCAATGCATTCCCTTACAGGACCTTACATCCCCTCCTGTTTCTGTCCTTGGAATCCAGGAGTCAATCCATTCCCTTACAGGACCTTACATCCCTGAGCACGGAGTTCTGACCAGATCCCAGCAAACCACAGAGCTGCACTAACGTGTCCTGGTGAGTGATTCCCAACAGACAGGAAAAGGGAAATGTGTCCCTCTGCCTTACCCCACGATGTGTGCAGGACCAGGCATCCTCCAGTGCAGGTTGGCAGGGCTAGAGGCTGTTTGCTTTGGCTGCTCAAACACCACCAAAAACACAGCTTTTGGCAGAGCTGGGT
>NW_026624212.1:7660-9667 GCF_030028575.1 Malurus melanocephalus
AATCACCTGGCAATAATTAACATTAACGCAGCTTTTCAGTACAGATCCACTGCAATGGAACCCAATTGAAATCACCCGGCAATAATTAACATTAACACAGCTTTTCAGTACAGATCCACTGCAATGGAACCCAATTGAAATCACTGGCAATAATTAACATTAACCCAGGAGTGTCAGTGCATCACCTGTGTTTGATCTCAGTGAGGACAGCTGCGTATTCACCACTGTAGCGACAGGCACTTGATTGAAATAAAGACATTATAATATATTATTTATGCTATTTTCTGAGAGATTTATGTTTCCCTGGCATTGTTTCAACACACTCGAACCCAAGTTCTGCTCCCTGTTATGCTCTCAGGATATCATCAGTGATGCAGCTCAAGTTAATTAAATTATTGTTCCAAACAGACAATGATTGGAGGAATTAAGGCAGGAAAACCTCTGTGCTTCCAACTCCCTGCCCAACACACCCCAATTCTTTCTTTATTGGGAGCATAAGTCCTGTTCTTATCGTAGAAACTCAATTATTTGGTATAGTTATGTTTTATAGAAAAGTTCTGCAAAGCAATTACCTCTCCCAGCATCAATAGCAGCCCTCAGCACTGTCCCACCCCACAGGAAATGCACCTAAGGCTTAGAATAGACATGAAATGAGCAAAAAAACATTAATTCAGCACTAAGGTCAGTTCACAACCGATTCAGAAAATATTCCCCTCAAAATATGCATGGATAGAGGCCCTAGGATACCAAGGCAAACCCAGAGATCAACAGATTCTCATCCTTGCCATGGCTTTACAWCACACACTGAAACATCACTCCAATTTCCATACGCCATAAATAGATACAATAAACAATGTTTTTACCTCACTGAAACAGACGAGAGCAGCTCCCGAAAATAACAAAATTCCCGCCTCAGGCATTGGCTCTTAAATACCTTCGGCCGGTTCGGGATTGGCGAGAGCCGTGAGGCGATCGCAGCGCTGATTGGACAGCGGGTGGCTCGGTCTCGAGCTCGAGCTCGGGCATTCGGGCGCTCGGGCATTCGGGCGCTCGGGCTCGGCTGGGGCGGCATCAAATGAACATTTTGGATCAAAAATGAATTAATAAAAAGTGGACAGACAGGGAAGAATTTTGGAGCAGACATGAGGGGATCTATAGTGCAGAGAATGAACATTTTGAAGTAAACTGAGGTAATCAGTAGTGCACGTACAGGGAAACCTTTAAGGATAAAATTCGGTAATYTGTAGAGAAGACAATGATGTTTTTTGAGGTAAACTGAGGCAGGCAGTAGTGAACAGTAGGGAATGTCACAATGTGGAACTCACTCCCATTTCCTGAACGAGGACTTTACCTGGGATTTAGCCCCTGTAGGGCCTTACAGGATAAACCATGGTGCTCTGTGCTCTGTGCTGGTCCTGGCACAAACCTCATTCCTCACCCACTCCAGGAGTTCCCAGTGTCACTCTTGAACCTGCCCAGGTCTGTCACATCCAGTGAGCCCTCAAGAGTTTTCTCTCCTGCTCATATTGAAATTTCAGACTTTTAGGTGACTCACAGCCCCTACAAAATCAAATTGAGTTTCTCTAAAAAATGCACCACAGAAGAAGTTTTTCATCCTTTATTTTTCAATTTTGCATTCCTGTTTATTTCTCTAGCTCCAATAATAATCACTATGACCAATAACAACAAAAAAAGGGGAATAAATGGAATGTGATGGGAGATGTTATCGCAAACAGCTCGGTGAGCAGCAGGGCTGCCCCGTGTCCCAGAGCTCCTCCAGCTCTTTCAAACGCCGGCGGCTCCATCAGCCGGGAGCAGAAAGAAGGACACGGTGGAAAATGAGCGTGAGAGAGGTCACAGAACCATCGTGGAATCCCAGAAGGGCTTAACTGGGGAGGGAGCTCAAGGATCACCCAGCCCTGAGGGAGGGAGCACGCAGAGCGATGTCAGGATGGGCCTGGATTGCCTGGATTCCCCTTGGAGCCCCCAGAGCGATGTCAGGATGGG
>NW_026624212.1:11352-49771 GCF_030028575.1 Malurus melanocephalus
GATGTCAGGATGGGCCTGGATTCCCCTTGGAGCCCCCAGTGATGTCAGGATGGGCCTGGATTCCCCTTGGAGCCCCAGAGCGATGTCAGGATGGGCCTGGATTCCCTTGGAGCCCCCAGAGCGATGTCAGGATGGGCCTGGATTCCCCTTGGAGCCCCCAGAGCGATGTCAGGATGGGTGGGACACCAGGAGGTGTTGGGACAGGAGATAAAGTGCAGGATGGAGCCCAGCACCCACGGGTGCCAGCTCTGCTGCCTCCTGCCCAGCCCAGGGAATGCCCAGGAGGAGCCCAGCAGCTCCAGCCTTCCCCAAAAYCCCATCCAYGGACCGTGCCASRGTGTGGGACGGGCACAGGAGAGCASMAGGCAGAGACTCGCCAGCATCAGCGCCTTTACTTCTATTCCACAGCACACTCGCGTTACAGACACGCCCCTGCAGCCCCCATCCAGCACTAAGGCACTTCAAAAACACATCAAACATTTCTCCCAGGCCGCAGCTGCCATCCCCAGGGTCCCTGTGCCCGCAGGCTCAGCGCAGTGTCACCAGCTCCTCGGCAGAGGTGGGGTGGATGGCCACGGTGTTGTCCAGGTCGGCCTTGGTGGCCCCCATTTTGATGGCCACGGCGAAGCCCTGCAGGATCTCGTCACAGCCCAGCCCCTGCATGTGCAATCCCACCACCTTGGACAAGAGGGGGACACAAAAGCCAGGCTSAACTCTGGGCTCTGGTGCCAGGGGAGYTGGATGCCAGSCCMWKGGGRSAMRAGRRSASMSMSMSMSRTSYCYSYYKKYCCCCCAGTGCCCTCCACTCACYTTCTCMTCCTTGCCAACACACACCAGCTTCATGACACACTTCACCTTCCTCTGGGTGACAGCATAGTACAAGGGAGTGAAGGAAGTGCTGTAGATCTTCACGTTTTCCCTCCCGTGAGCGGCCACGGCCTCCTCTGCAGCAGAAGCCACGGAGAGCGGGTCAGAGGAGGCACAGGAGGGACTGACTTGGCAAAGACCAAAACATCCTGCCATGCAGACAGCAGCTCTGAGCCGGTGTCCCCAGCCTGTCCCCACCTTCGGTGAGTCCCACGGTGCCGATGGGCGGGTGGCTGAACACCACRGTGGGGATGTTCTCGTAGTCCAGCCGCGAGTCCTGCTTGCCCTCRAAGAGCCTGTGGGCCAGCTTCCTGCCAGCTGCAATGGCCACTGCGGGGAGGGATGGGGAGCCTGAGCCACGGGGGCACGGTGTGGCACCCAGGGGGGAGGGAAGGGGCATGGCCACAGTACCTGGGGTGAGCAGGGCTCTGCCACACACGTCCCCGAGGGCGTAGATCCCTCTCCTGCTGGTGTTCTGGTACRCGTCCACCACTATGTGACCCTGGGCATCCACCTGCACACCCTGCCGTGGCAAACAGCAGCCATGCTGCTCCACGAGGGACGGGACTGTGCCAGTGGCCACTCCCAGGTGGGGGGCAAGCGGTGAACATCACGCTGTGACAAGCTCTGGTTCCCAGGGTGACCCCACAGACCCCTGGGGCACCCTCCCCAGCACAGAAGGGACAAGGGATGTGCTGCTCCTCACCACTTGGTCCAGGCACAGCCCCTCGGAGTTGGGCTCCCGCCCCACGGCCCACAGCAGGCAGTCCACATCCCGGATCACCCCCTCAGTCGGCTTGTGGCCGGGCACTGCTGAGCTCACTGTCACATCCAGCAGCCCACACGAGGACTTGGTGACCCTCTTGACCTGCAGGGAATGACAGGASTGCAGGAGAAGGTGCTGCTCCAGGGACTTGGAACAGAACACGTTGCAGAACCAGGGATGGAGCCAAAACCACAGCTCAGCACGCTGCCCTGCCCACCCAGGAGGGATGGGATAAGCCCCAGGGCTGCGGGGYGCGTTCCTACCTGAGTGTGCTTCCAGACATCCACCCCGGTGTTCTCCAGCTCCTGGGTGCAGTTTGAGCTGATCAGGGAGTCAAAGGTGCGCAGGACCTGGGCAAGGATCCCCAGCCCTGTCAGGTGCAGGTTCACCAGCAAAGGCACTGCCTGGCAGCCCAGCAGTATTTCCCAGGGAAATACTACCAGCATTTCCCTGCTCCCGGGACCCAACAGGTTCGGAGTGCTTCTGGTTAACAAACTCCTCTGTTTGCTTCTCCATTATTTTCTTTTCCTTTCTTCCCCTTTTCAAGTCACAGCTTGAAACAAAGCTCGAGGGATTAGGTGCCAACTCAGACCCTCCTTTACCAGGAAGTGACAGCCAGATAACCCCAGCAGGCTGGGATGGGACAGCTGGGGACGGGCAGTGGCACTACCTTGTCCTGGCGGATGAGCAGGGAGGATTTGGAGCCCAGYGTGGACAGGATCCCCGCAATCTCCACAGCGATGTAGCCAGCCCCGACAATGACGCTGCGCCTGCGGAGAAGCGGTGACGCCGTGTGCAGGCACACGGAGCCCCGGGGGCTGCAGGGATGAACCCCACTTTACCTGGGCAGCTCCTCCAGGTCAAAGAATCCATCACTGGTCATCCCCAGGCTGGCACCTGCAAAGCAGAGACCCCTTCGCACCCTTCACCCCTCCCCTTTGCCCTCCCAAAGCCTGGTGAGCTTTGGCAGAGCCCTCTGCAGGCTGGGAKCCTGGGAATTGCAGCAGCTCACCAGGAATTTCGCTGTCAGAAGGGACGGCCGGGCGCCCACCCGTGGCTATGAGGATGTGAGGGGCCGTGTACTTTTTCCCATTCACTTCGATGGTGGGCTCAGGATCAGCRGTGAACTTGCCATAGCCACGAATGATGTCGATCTGAGCCTTAGGGAGAACAGTTACAGCATTATCAGTTACATATATACAYATATGTATACATATATATATAACAGTTACACATATATATATGAGCCAGGGCTTCCACAGCTGAAGGACACCCAATTAAAGCTGGGAAAGTGGCCAAAAATCCGTCACCTTTGCCACCGGGGTTGCAGGATAAACACATCCCACGCTCACCTTCTTGACATTGYTCTCGTAGATGTCGTTGAGGCGTCGCACGTACGCATCACGCTTCTCCTTGATGGTCCTGGAACAGAGCAGGGAATGCTGTCACCGCCACCAGATGAGCCTCAGAGCTCAGGAAGGACCTGGCACTCAGTTCAYAAGGTGGTGATCAGTCAAAGGTCAGACTYRATGATCTCAGAGGTCTTTTCCAACCTTAATGATTCTKKGAACTCAASGCCTCTTTTAAGTGGCAGCCACACCACAGAATAAAATGTGACCCCTTCCCCAGCAATGTGCAGAGGGAAAGCGTGTGCCTGCTTTCCATGCATTTGTCTTTTCCAGAGTTTCTCCTGCAGCCACTTCCCTCTCCCACTTGTCTTAAGCACARTGAGAATCCTGGCCAGGTCACCAGYTCTGCAGAGCGCAGGGGAAGCCTGGCAGGGGACAGGGACCCCTCTGAGGCAGACAATAAGGCACTGACCCCCAGGGGACACTCAGTGGGAGATGATGATTTCCAACCAGTCTTTTCCCTCCTTACCTCCAGTTAAACTTGACACTGGGTGTTTCGAAGCCGTAGTCAGCGTGATCGTGGATAAATTCTGCATGAACCGCCGTGTTCCACATCACCTGCCCGCACAAACTGCAGCTTGGCTTGGGAACACTGATCCTGGGATAACCCCTGCCATGTTTCCTGATGGCTCACCCCTGCCCAGAGCACCCAGGGGACACAGGAGTGACCACGTACCCTCCGAAGCCTTGCTTTCTTCCCGCTCCTTCCTCCCCACACCCTGTGCCAGCACCTCCCTGGAATTTGGCAGGCACCCACGCCAGACCCAACCCAAGCCACCAAAGGTGCCACTGGAGCCACTGGCAAATCACCCTTACCTTCTTTGGCACGCACCCAACATTGACCTGGGGGGAATAAGAGCAAGTCTCAGTGTCAAGGCCCAGTTTTACAAAGGCAATGTTCCAGAGAGCATCCCACGTCAGGTTGGTGCTGCATCTCAGCTCTCTGCCCAGGAAAACAAAGGCAGGATTACGGGTTCCTGGCAAAAGAGGGGTGTAACCGCCTTGGGAGGCTCAAGCTCTTGCGGTTTGTCTGTTTTCCTTCACTTCCTTGAAAGAGGATCTGGAAGGTGGAGCTTTCAAACACAGGGTTTTTCCACTGATAAACTRGAAATAATTTACTAGGAGAAAGGTGTTTGCCATCTCTTCCTTGCACTTCTGGGAGTATGACAATTTTTTCAGCAGAATACACATATGACATTAAACTGGAGCTTGTTTGAGGAACCCGTTTAGGTTCTGGCTTGTTCCCAGCTCTTGAGTTCTGCTTTACCGCCTTTCAGTGGTGCTATACCGATCCAGGAACCGCCAGCATCCCAAGGCTTGGAAAGGGCCAGGAAGAAGCTGCCGGGAATGGGGGATTCAGATCCGTCCTGCTTCGACCYGACAAGGCAGGTCCTTGCACAACCCTCGGACACAGCGGAGGCCGATTCCTCCCTCCTCTCTGCCTTCCCGCACTGCGATCGAGCTCCACCACCATCCCCGGTGTCCCCTGCCCGTCCCTCCCCGCCCGGTGCGGGTTCCCCCGCCAAGGACTCACGCAGGTACCGCCGAGGCGCCGCGGCTCCACCAGCGCAACCCGGGCACCGAGCTCAGCCGCTCGCCGGGCCCCCGCCAGCCCCCCGGAGCCGCCTCCCAGCACCAGCAGCTCGTAGGCTGCCGCCGCCATCGCTCCCAGCTCGGTCTGGCCCCGCCGCTCCGCCCCGCCCCGCCCCGGGCCCGCCCCCGGCCCCGCCCGGCGCTGCACGACACCACGTGTTGGGGCTGACAACGGCGAGTTTATTGGATCAGGTACAGCGAGGGTTGCAAGCACTTCCAGGACAAATATACAGAGGGGAACGGGGCGGGGGAATAACAAAAGAGAGAACAAAATAAAGCAAAAAAACCCCAAAACAAACAAAAAANGGGGGGGCAGGAGCAACACAGAGAGGGGATAGAGCTAAAAAGGGAACGCTTTTATCTGGGTTATGACAACGTACTCCCAAGCAGGAATCGCTTCCTTTCTCCAGTTAAGTTGAGCGGTCTTTCCAATAAAACAAAAGAGTGGTGGGGGATGAAGTTAGTGTGCACTTCCCTGGAAAACAAACTCTACTTCATGCCAGTTAAACACTAGAACTAAAAATGTACAAAGAAGCGTCAAAGGAGATGAAGTGTTGTTAAAGAGTTACCTTTTCCTCTCTGAACAGTCCAGAAGGAAAACTGACTACAAATACAGCAGGCAAACTGACTTTCGGGCTGATGGGCATGGGAGAGAGAAAGAGAGTGTTGTAAGGAATTCAGTCTCAAGTTGTGCTAAATGCTCTTCGTCCTCTGTATGGCACATTTTGGTCCATGATGGGGATTTAAGTTGAGACGAACCCTGATTTCTTACAGAAACGTGTAAATATTGTTGCTCTTTTAAAATGCCAGGTGTACTTCCTTCTACAAAGGTTGGGACAGGTTTATAGGAAGTAGTCTGGGGTACGACGGGTAACATGAGGCTCTCCACGACGAGGTGCTGGGTCAAACTGGAGGCTGCAGGAAAGAAAAAGGGATCACTTACCCTCCTCCACAAGTCCTTTTCCAATGCCATGATAAATAGCAAACTTGCTCTCCTGCTGCTATCGCTCTACTCACCCCAGCTGCTTCCACATCAAACATTCCAAGTCCCAAAAGAAGAAGTCATGGTATTTAAAACCCATCAGAGTGACCCAGTGGCCTGTCACTGCCACACTGTCTCATGGGAGCAGCTGAATACACAATTCAGACYCTCTGACCCACCTTTACAAAGCTCAGTGCTACCAAAGATTGAAACAAATATATAAATCCATGTATTTCTACTCTCTCCATGCAGCTCAGACCATAAAGGGATTGAAGTGCAAAAGCTCCAACTCTCCAGACAGCCAGGAAGAGTAGCTCTTAGGAGCTTAACTTATTGCTTACTTTAAGGCAGAGAACACAAAAGCTAATTCCAGAGTGGTCTGAGCTGGCTTTCCATGGAAGAACCCCTTTGGAAACCATCAGCCATTCCTCACAGACTGGTTAGGAAGAGAGCCCAGCCCARGGCAGGATACTCACAAGGAATATTTTAAAGTGTCATCTAGTTCCATGATAGCAGCCTGGTTCCCACAGCGGTAGCAGTAATTGGGGGCACTGAAGATGGTCACCACATTCCGGTCGTGGCACCAGTTGTAACCCTGCCAGGAAGAAAGAGAGAAAGAGAAGCTCTCTGTTAAACCTCAGCCTGCCCAAAGTTCCTCTTCAGGTCTGAAACTCTCCGAGGCATTTGTGAAACTGGAGATTTCCAACTGACTCAGTTTCATTTCAACATACACTCTTTACCACAAGAAGCAGCAGCAGGTACCCGGCAAAACCAGCTTCCAGCAGTCTACAGGAGATCATCCACTCCTCYCTCACTTGTCATTATGGACTATACTACAAAAAAGCCTTTGGATTTTTAGGGATGCCTTTGGCTTTCATCCACCACAAATGACAATTTGCCTGCTGGATGTCAGTGACTTCTGACACAGGTTCTGCTTAAGGGATCTACCTGCACTGGATTTTAAAAATACTTCAGCTCCATTGACCTACCTGGCATTTTTCCAGCAAGACATCCAAGAATAGACTGTTGACAGCCAAAAATGGCATAATCCCTGTCACATCTGACTGCTGAGTACTACGGGACGGGCTGTTGGATGGAGCAGCAGTCAAAGCAAGAGCAGCCAGAGCATAAGAAGATTATTCCTGCCACAAACCTGGTGCGACACAGCCCCTGTGGCAATTTGCTTGGAGGGGGAAATTTACTTCAAAAGGGCAGAACATCCCCTTATTTAGGTTGCAGGTCAAAGCACGTAATTTTATGTTGTGTATTGTTTTCTCAGCATTAAAGCCTCTCTTTGCTACTCACCTTTGTAAGGTTTAGGTGTCAACAAACCCATGAGCAGAAGGCATCCCAGAGGAGACCCCGTGGACCCCTGTTTTGTTAGCCCTGGCTARCAGAGTGCTTGCCTTACCTCCATGACCAGCTGGTGAGCACGGGAGACCAGCGTGAGCCCATTGGCGTGGTTAAAGGTTTCAGAAATATCCTGCCCGAAGGTGTAGCCAGCACCACGTGGAGAAATGCCCCAGCCACCGCGGTCATCCGGATCYGACCACAACAGATCGCACATCGGACCCTCGGGGAAGATTAACAGTTCTCTGTTAGATCACCAGCAAGATGTTTTATTTACAGGAACAAGGACTGCCAGCACGCCCTGCTGGGCACAGGGCACAGGAGGTATTTACTGAACACACATCTGCAAGCCCCAACCACTSCCACCACAACTTCCAGCTGCCTGAGGAACTCCAAGCGTGGTTTTTCTGTCCAGATCTCAGGCCCCAGAAAGTTATACCAAGGTGAGACAGCACAGAAGGATGGACTGTCATGGGAGGAAGGATTGTGACAGTGCAGCTTTACGGGGCGTTTGTCAGCTCACAACCACATTTGTTATGAGGCTGAAGATAGTAAACACCTTCCCCTGCCAAATCCTGCCCTTTGAGTCAGACTGAAAGCCCCAAAATCCCRTGATTCTGGGGAAAACAGCTATGAAACCCCCACAGCTCTCCTTCTGTAGCCTCCTGTAATCAAAGCACACTGACTCGTGCGTGTTTTACCCAAATGTTCATCTGCTCCAGCTCCTGGAAAGGCCATAATCCAAGTGTAACTGTGTGTTTGAAGGGATTGCAATGTGAGCATATATTTGCATTTTCCATAAATTTCTGAAGCATTTCTTTTCTATTACCTCGTGTGGAACTTCCTGCAGGCGGTCCAGAGCCCTGATATGATCCAGTGTATCTATGGATGGAGAGAGGCCACCGTGGAGGCAGAATATCTGTTGCAGAAAAAACAGAGCAATCCATTAAGTGCATATTGTTAAGAGCAAAATGCTTCCCACACCAGCTGGGTTTAACTCTGGCTGGAGTTATAAATGACTGGTAACAATCTCACCCTCGGATCACAACTTAAACAAGCTTGTCTGGGACTGTTCATACAGACGTGAGACAACACAGCCTGCAGAATTCTATGGAAGGGAGCATTTTCCTTATCCCAGGCTTACCTGGCCATCTACTAGAGCTGTGAGTGGAAGGTAATCAAAGAGGTCTGTGAAGTACTTCCAGACGTTGGCGTTGCCGTACTTGCGCAGGCACTCGTCGTAGAAGCCGTAGACTTGTGTGATTTGCCTGCTCTCGTGGTTGCCCCTCAGTATCGTGATGCGCTCCGGGTACCGCACCTGGGGATGGACAAGAAGCTGCTTTAACATKGGCTGGAAAGAACCAGGAATGGAATATCACAAACAGCAGCCAAGCACTCTGCCCTCAGCACRTGTCCACTGACATGGATCAATTTACACCCTACGCTCGAGCCAATGGGAGCATCAACATGAGAAGCGAATCATTCTGGAGAAAATCGCTCCAAACTCAAGGGTTTTGCCCCAGATCTCTAAAAACGTACCTTCAACGCCACCAGGAGAGTCACTGTCTCCACTGAGTAATAGCCTCTGTCCACGTAGTCTCCCATGAACAGGTAGTTTGTGTCTGGAGACTTCCCACCGATCCTGAAGAGCTCCATAAGGTCATGGAACTGCCCGTGGACATCCCCGCAGACGGTGACGGGGCAGCGTACCTCTTGYACATTTGATTCTTTTGTAAGAATTTCTTTAGCCTGGCAAGAAAAGACACATTCAGGACAAAAAGGTAGGAAGCTCCTCCAGAAGGAGGTGATGTCATGCCACTGCATTCTCACTGGAAACCCAGTTTCATCCCCGCTGCTCAAGCTGGCCATTGGAAAGAGTTTGGTGGGTGAGCACAGACAAGGGGTGTTTCCCAAATCCCAGTGCACGAAGATATGCAGGTTTGCTACACCGAGGCCAAATTCCCTTGCCTAGGGCACATTTTGCCTGCCAGAATTCCAATCCTCTTCCAAGCACAACAGTTTAGCAAGTCACACACAACTGGAAAGCAAARACAGAGGCAATTGGAACATACGGAGCCATAACCATCCTCCCTGGCCGTACCCAGCTGGCAACAAAACAACCACAGATGGAGGGATGGCATCCCTGGATTTAGTCATCTCTTCTTCCCCAYCCAGCAGTTCCTCTGCTAATTACAACCATGCAATGTAGCCTATCTGCACCACCTCATTATCCTTATCAAATAGCAGGTTTGTTGTGCTGTCTGCAGCTGACTGACTGATGCTGATCGGCACTCCAGGCATATCTGAGGCACAGGGAACACCCTCAGGACAGCTCCATCTGATCTCAACAAAAGGGCTGCAAGATAACCAGCACTGTGCAGTCACCAGCAGGTGATGATCTGGGTATTCCTGGCCACATGCCTTAGTTTRGGATGAGGTAGCTCCCACTTGGTGCTGCCAGGAAGGAGCTTCTTCCTGAGAATACACTCTGTGGTCTCTGTGAGGACACCTGCGCTCCCATTCCAATGTTTGCTTCTTGTCTCTTTTAGGAAAAACATGGATTTGGAAGGAGTAACTAAACTCCAGGCAGCTGGGACATTTTGGAGTGCATCCAGCCTACTCTTTGCACAATCCAAAGGATGGGACCCTGATCCTGAAAGTCTCATCCTGCCCATGGACTTGACATGGGGTCTGCCTTGCACTTCTGACATGACTGGGAACTGCTGAACATGTTGTATTTCAGTGCAGTAGTAGCACTCCAATTCTGCTCCCACATCGTTAAAAGCATTTATAGCGCCTTCTGAGAGCTTCCACCCTCTGGGAGAGACAAATATAAACCCACAAAACAGCTGCTCTGTGTGCTCTGACTGTTGCACAAAGCAACAGGCAGGGGTTTGTTCCAAGCTGGAGCTCAGCAGGGCTCCTTTTCCACAGGAACAGGGCAAATCTGCTCACTTAAAATCAGTCCTAGGAAGGTGGACCAGCCCASCTCCTGAAATGCTGGTTCTAGGAGAATCCAGAAGTTTCCCTGATGAGGAAGGAGGAGCTGGCAGGTGATGAGGAGCAGCTCCTTACGCTGCCAACCAGCTGTTCCCCTGCAGCCCATTTTAGCTCACCCTGCAGACACTCATCTGTGCATGTGGACAGATCCACTCTGTCATTTTAACTCTGCAGAGCTGGTTTAGATCAGGCTCAGGAGTCCCAGTTTGCCCTCACGTGATGATTTTCTAATGCAGAACAAGACTCTGAAAATCTTCAGCATCAATAAAAACACCCCAGAAAAGCAGTGACTAACCAGTGCATCTGCCTGCAGTAACACTGAAATAAAATGGCTTAAAATAAAAAGCATTATTACAAAGCAAAAATAAAAACCTCTGATGCAAACAGGCTGCCTGGCATCATCATCACTTACTTAATCCGGGAGGCTAATAAATAACTATGACTTCAAGTCAAATTTTAGCTACCTTTGTTGTAGAAAACAGTGACTAATGGTCTCAGCTTCCTGTGCATCTGTCCCACTTGTGCTGGGTGAAAACCATATCCAGGTCAGGATAAAAAGCWGCAGCTTTTAGGTGTTTTTATTAAATAAACCAAACCAACAGTTGCCATGTCTGTTAAGAGACTTTGAAGAGCAGCCTATTTGTTGGCTGTGAGCTTTCCCATCACCYCAAGTCCTTTGGTGCTTTTCAAGACCCTTGGAGAGTGGAACGACTCCTCTTCTTCTGGAAGATTAATTCCCTGAGCTCCACCTGACCCTTAGGGGCTCCTTCTCTGGGAATCTGAAGCCAACAAGGAGTTTGGGATCAAAATTCACCTGGACCCTCATCCCACCAACTGCCACAGCCCAAACTATTGTGACAACAAGTGGGGCTGAGGATRTAAAACCTCAAGGAGCACAGCTGGAATGAGAACCAGCCAAGTGAGACAGAGGGCAGAGGGATGGCAGGGATGGAGCTGTGCCACCCTTCAGGAAGGAGGGAGAAGGGGACATCCTGGAGCCTCTGCCAAGATGCTCCACGAAGTACCTGAACCAGCATTCCCCAAGATGAGCATCACCACCAGAGAGATGAAACATTCCCGGCCACAACACAACATAGCACTGGGAATTTCATGCAACCAGATTGTGTTCCCTCACTTGCAAAGAACAAGGAGAGGGATGGTTATGGATGGCTGCTTGTTTAATTCAGGAGAYAGCCTTTTCCTTGCCTTCTTTCATATCCCATTTCATTGTCTTCAGGAAAAACCTTGTGCCTGAACTAAGCAGGATGGCTCTYAACTCCCTCACCTGCACCCAAAGTGCAAGCTCCAGCAGTGATCAGAATGACTGTCCTTCTATTATCCTCTGAAATTCTGCAGGACTGGAGCTAATTTTCCTTTTACAGACCACCAGAATGGGAACAACATTGTCATGTTGAGGGGTGGCACCTCCATCACCTGCATGAACCACACAGGGATGATCAGCTTCAAATRATGTCATTGGGCAGGTGAGGACAGAATGTCACTTTTACAGCTGCTAACTGCAAGAACTTTTAAGAGTGCAGAATCACTTGGCACACTTTCATTGTGTCCAATCCTTCAATCTCTGTACTTTATGCCAGTACTTAAAACCAAGAATGGCCCACACAGATAACTCTGGGATTCTAGTGKTTTTTTTTTTTTTCGCCCACTTCATTTTGGTTTGTTTTAGTACTGAGTTCTCCCACCAAGTGAAACCTTAGGCAAGAGGTATTACTGTGCTTGCCCCCCTTGAAATCAGCCCCAAAAACGGGAGTGTTTTGGAGAAAAGGATTTCTTCAAATATTGTTTCAAAGAAACCAACTAAACCAGCTTTGTGGGAGGGCTGCACACCCAAAGGTTTTTGTAAGCTCCTCTCCTGGGTGACACAACCACTCCCCAAAACTTAAACAAGCCAAGTCAGAGCACGGCACAGTGTTTCCTTCATGCCCCTGTCGTTTCCATCCATTTCCAGCAGCCTGGAAGAACGAGGWGCTGTGACAGATGACACACCTACCTGTCACCTGCCACCTGGAGGACAAACAACCTCCCCAACCTCCAGCTGAGCTTTCCTAGCCAGCTTCTCCCTACATCGTGTGCATTCTGTCTGCTGGCATTGTCCTTCAGCTTCCAAAACAGAGCACTCACAACTGCAGCTTCCCAAACAGCCACAGCTCCCTCACAACTGATAGAGCTCTGGAGAAAGAAGCACAAATGGACAGCCCCAGTCCCTTTTTTTTTGAGATTAAAAAAAGGAAAAGCAGGGAAGAAAACAGAAGCAGTGTGGGGTTAGGTACATGTGGGGATCACTGCTGGAAGCATCTGCCAAGGAAAATCTTCAGTTGGTCACAGACTGCAGTGTTGAGGGAGTGTTCACACAGAGCTGCTCAGATAAAACCCACCACCAGTCTAAGGATTTTTCTCCTGATGTGAAAAAAAGGTTCTTGCCAGTCTCTACCAAACAAATCCAAGCAGGCATTTGCCAAGGACTGTCCAAAGCACAGTCYAGAATAGCAGACAGTGTCCTTTATCTGACCATTCCTCTTTCTATTTTGGTCCCCCTCAGCAGGCTGCGAGYCTCTGTTTGGGTCTCACCTCTGCCCCCTCTGCTTCCTGAGATCCACCTCGGAAATCACAATTTCCTCACCGATTTGGGGTTAATTTTCCAGCATGAGGCTCCTCCATGTTGTGTAGCRYACCMAGACGTCAGACACCCCACAGACAAYACCCGGCTCTCGCAGTGTTGGATACCCCAAAAGCAGCATCCTGGTTACCCAATGTCCCATCTCACAGGAACCACCCCAGTCATCCCCAGCCGGATATCCCACACGCAYCACCCAATGCCCGATATCTCACGTGCACCACCCGATCTCCCAATGCCCGATATCCCACAAGCACCACCTGCTCTCCCAGCGCCCGACACCCCACCGGCCGCATCCCTGTGTCCCAACGCCCGCTATCCCACAGGCACCACCCGGCCTCCCACAGCCCGCTATCCCACCGGCCGCAACTCCGTCTCCCAACGCCGGATACGCCACARGCACCATCCAGCCCTCCCAACGTCCGGGCGCCGCACTCACCTTCTCGCAGAGGCTGCGGACCTGGCTCTCGCTCAGTTGCCGGCACTCGTTCAGCTGCTCGATCCACTGGTCCAGCTCCTTGGCGAAGCCCTTCTCCTCCATGGCGGGGGCCGGGCGGGCCCCCCGAGGCCCGGGCCCGCCTGTGGGTGCCGGCGCCGACGGCCGGGGACGCGCGGCCCGCTCGGGTCGGCTCCGCTCCGCGTAATGGCGGCGCCCCCCGCCTGCCGCGGCTGCTGCGCACTTCCGGCCACGCCCACAGCCGCGTGCGGCGCGCGCTGCCGCTTCCGGCGCGCCGCGCCTGCCTCAGAGCCCCGCCCCTTCCTCTCCAAAGCCCCGCCCCTTCTCTCCGGGCCCCGCCCCCCGCTCCCCTCACGGATCCATGAGGCGATGGCGGCTCCGCTTTTTGGAGTCCCGGCAGCCCAAAGCCGCTTTACACAACCTGCCCTCTTCACGCCAAAGAAAAATGAATAAAATGCTCCGTTCTCTCTAAGGAAAAGGGATGAAATCGCGAGGTTTTGCGCCCGCTGTGGGTGTCGAGTCCCAAGCGTTGGCAGGAGGGCAGTTGTTCACCCGGCAATGTAACAATCCCTGTCCGCCTTTCACTAAATGCACGTTGACAATGCTTTTCATCATATTCCTGTTAAATACTGTGGGGCAATGCTCAAAACTGGAGCACATGCACCACGTGTACCAAACATGGCACATAATTAGTGAATGTAAGCAGTRAAAATTATTACATTTGCTTACAATCTAGCACTCCATTAATCTCGTTCTCAGTGCTAAATTGCGCAGATTTCTAGCCACTGCTCTTTATTTATCTCCTGCAATTTTGGACTTGCTCTGCTGTTTCCTCCATACCAAAATGGAGTAGTAATGTGATAATGATATAATAACTGATAAATGACACTGCAGCAGTCTGGAGTGCTGTGTGTGCATCAGCTCTCAGTGCCCGGCCCAGGCTGCAAGCACTGGGATTTTGGGGAAGCTTTCTGGGGATTTTTAGCGGGATAAGATATATCAAATCCATGTGGAGTGTTTTTTTTTATGTCAGATGGAAAGGCTGAGGTTTGCTGAGGACCTACTCATGCTGTTGTTCTRCTGGGAACACCAATGCYSGTCACAGTTCCCTTAACCTCCACGGGGTAAAGCAGCTGGACTTGTGGACTTCACCCTGAAGTGAGGGAAAAAAATTAAAGGACTCAAAACATCACATCCCTGAAGTGAATTTTCCAACTAAAAATACAGCTAGCAAAGTAAGAGAGCACCATTTATATAAAATGTAACTTTGTAGCTACTGTTGTAGATGACACTTGCTCACCATTCTAGTGCCCAGCAAAGATAGCTGCCAGGAACTGTTCACACTCCTCTGGATGCTTTATTTGCTGATTTGTTTCCAGAAGATTATTTTTAGCCATATTGCTCATGTTTGTGACACTGCAGCAGCGAACAGCCACGGGATAAGGCAAATCCTGCACTGTGGCAGCAGACAATAAATCTTCCCACCCCAAGGAGAGCACGCACCATGTGCCTTCAGGAGCATAAGGAGAGCAGCATGCACAATAATTATCATCCATGGCTTTTCCAAAATTACCCAAAAAAGGTGTTCTTAAACCTACCTTATCCTTAAACCAAATGCTGAGCAGTGTTTCAATTTTTTAAGTTTTCCTGGCGATTTAATTCAAACAAACAAAGTATGGACATTTGGACACGCATGCTTTGGTGATAAGTTTCCATTTACTGATTCCTTGCCACCTTTGAAATGTTTAATAGGAAAAKCTTAAATGAAAAGATCGAGCTGAGATATTTCTCTTGGCTCCTCATCAGAAATAAAGAGGTTTCTGAGGTATCGATCCGATGGCAGGTCCTCAGGAAAGGACTGGGAAAACCTCACACCAACAGCAGAGCAGCCTTAGCCAGGACCATCCCCAGACTAACCAGACATGGCTTATTGGAAAGAGGGAGTTCTTGGGATGAATTGTGGATTTCCCTGCAGAGGAGTGGCAGGGACAGAGCCTGCAGAATCTCCTGGCAGCAGCAGGGAACATTCATCAGGCTCCCCGGCAGGGAAAACTGACAAGCCTCACTGAGAGRGAATTAATGAAGGCAGGCACCTTCTCTAAAATCTCATCATTTCTGTGCTRGAATTTTCTAAAAAGGCAATGCTGGTAAAAGTGGCATAAAAGGCCACTTTATTAAAAAATACATTAATGTTGGCTGTGTAACATTTAACCCTTCGGGGGTTACCCTGCTTTCTTGCTTTAGTGATTTTTCCAGTGAAACTTGTTTTTTTTAGGGTGTGATACAAAATGCAAGAGAAACAAAAATTMCTCACGGCCATCACTGCCTATGGAAGGCATTGCCTGGGCTTATCTGCTGTTTCCCAAAGATGCCTAATGGTACTCCTGTGTTTTAGAGAGGAAAATCCACCCCCACAGTGAATAAATAAAATAAATGAGTAAGGTTCTTCCTTCTGCCAGCAGCTGAGGGTGCACAAACCAAGTGGGAGCTCCTCCAAGGGYACCTGACCCCCTTGAGGGTGCAGGGGAGCACCGGATTGCCCAGGTGTATAAGGATACAGATCCCTAAAACACATTTTGGGGTGCAGACACGGCATTTTTGCAGTGGATAGGAGGCAGATGTACCTGGCAGCACCCTCCATGACTCCTGGCTTCCTTTCCCCAGCATCTCCCCACAGGACTGATCTCCCTCCTTCCTGTGCTGGCATCCATCGCCATGGGCAGCACTGCTTGTACTGTGAGGAGCAGCAGGAAACATTAAAGAGCCTTGATAAACTGAAAAAAAGCCAGAGAGGGGTCAGAGGGGAGCAAAGAGGCAAAGAGAGGGAGAACACTGCCAGGGGAAGGGGATGAATCTCTGAAAATGGACTCTTTTGCCATAAAACAGCACAGTGACCGATTCCAAAAGGAAGGAGGGTGACCCARCCCTCGCAAGGATCCCCTTGAAACGTTCCTCTCAGATACAGATGTGTCTTTTAGGGAATATAAAATGTCCTCCTGCAGCAGCCCGGAACAATTTTAATCCCCAAACAGCTGTTTTGGGGTGGGGGAGGAACCTCAAAACCTGCAGATCTTGCAACAGGTTTTGTTTGCAAACGCTAGCAAATCTGGACTATTTGCTTATTTCCTTTTATTGAACCTGCTGGCTGATTTGATTACCTCCCTGGAAACGCATGTGCAAATAGGTTTGCAGCCTTTTGAGGGCACTGCCTTCCGCCGCGACGTCTCCAGTGACTGATGCCAACGTCTCACTAATGCAATGTGCAGGAAGAGCCGGCGTTGGACGCCGACGCCGATGCCCAGAGCTCTCGCAGCCATAAATCCCTCCATTCCCAAATGCAAAACACTGCYGTCGGAAATGCCTCACCCTGAAAAAATGTGTTAGTGACAATTCAATCTTTCAAATTAAGCACGGCCATTCCKCTGCCACGCACTTACCCGGATAGAAGGATCCGATGATGGAAGACTGGGGGGGAAAAAGGGCATCAAATTGAAAAGCCCCAGGGAGATGAATGGGAAATAATGGAGAGAAAAACATTTAGAGCCTGAAATTATTCCCCCTCCCGGACAAATTTCCTTCTTGCCTTCCTGGGAAGTGCTCAAAGGAGAGCTGTGGTGCAGGCACCTTGGAGCAGGGATGAATCTGACTGTAAGAATCCGAGCAGACAGTTAAGACTACACAAGTAAGCAAATTTATTTGAAGACAGAACAAATATCGTGGCAAACAACAATATGCAAATTCAGTTGAGAACAGGGGTAAATATCAGACTTTGTTTTCAAATCGATATAAAATATAGTCAGATTTCATTTTGTCCAAAAAGCAGCTCGCATGGTGGGGGCGGGGTTTGGAGGGGATGGCCCTGTTCACACCACCCCAAAAACCTCAGGGAGGGAGGTGGCTCCTCTGCCAGTGGAGATGAGTGATGCTGGGAGGAGATGGAGGTGCCTCTGGGAYGCTTTAATTTTCTACTCCATTCTCCTTAAAAGTCAATTTTTGCCACAAAGCAAGGGGCAGGTTCATCCCCTCCGAGATGCTCAGTGGCCACCCACCTATGTTTGGATGGTGCAGTCATGGGGATCCCAGCTGCTTTTTAGGGTTGGGCATCTTTGAAGGCACCTGCACCTCCTCTTCCTCCCTGGCTCCTGTTGGATCAACCTCCCATGGCTGAGCCTGAAAAGCCAGCGAGGCAGCAGCTCACCTCAGATGCCAGAGGAGTGAACAGGATGAAATCCCCTCCCAGAGTGAAGGTGCTGGCGTGCTGCTTTCTAGAAAAACCATCCCAAAATAAAAGCAGACATAGAAAACATTAGATTGTCAATGAGGCTTTGAAACAAATTCAAGTTTATCCTTGATTTTTCTCATGTGTGTGTGTGTGTTTGTGAGAGACTTCATACAAACAGACAAGAAAGACGTGGTGAACTTCAAGCTCGGGACGGGCATGTGGTCAGTTAGCGTCCGCAGAAGCACCATCGGATACGGAGGAGTTAGCACCAGAGAGTTTGGAGGACCTAACTGAGCACATGCACGTGGGGATGGCCAGTGGGGAGACATGGAACAGTCCATTAGAAACAATACAAGGCAATTCATGAGTTTTCATACAGTACAATACAGTCACTGATCAATTAACCCTTTCAGTACAGTACATGACAAGTAACACTTTGCACCCTGTTAGCACTAGGAAAGGAGGGTTTGGGATGGAGGGGGGGTGGCTGGTGGGCTGTCCCTTCTGCCAWTGGATTTCAGGGACTCTGAATTGCTTCAGCTGCTTTCCCACTACAGCTTGGACAGCCCAGTCACAGCCTGGCTCCCGGGGGGATGCACTAGTGGAGCACAATGCCACCGGTCCATCCACCCACAGCGAGGGCTGCACCCAAATCACAGAATCCTAGAATTCCAGAATGGAAGGGACCTTAAAGATCATCTAATTCCACCGTCCCTGGCATCTTTCACCAGACCAAATTGCAAAATCATCCTGGTTTGGCCATGGGATGGGAAAGCCACCCCGCTCTGCCCCGCACCAGCCATCGAACCGATGAGAAAAGCTCCAATTTAAGTTCCACCCGGCCAATTCTGGTACCAAAACACGCAGAAAAGGGTTCAGATGGCCTCGAGCCAAACCTGCTTCTTCCCTCAGGCATAGTGAGAACAGGGTCCATTGGAAAAGTGCTAAATTACAGTACATTGGCATTTCCATATGTCGACTATTGAACAGCAAAACAGATTGTTTGAAAACAGAATCAGTATCGTACAGTAAGTTCACACTTAATTCTTCACCGTTTCTACACTTGTAACACATGCATTTTATTTCCATTAGTTTAATGCCAGTAGGACCAACATCCTCCAGAACAATGATCTAACATTAAACAAAACTTCCTAAGGAAAATATTAAGCATCACATAAAGTTTCAGGAAAAACCTGTTAATTAGCATCACAAGGTACTCAGATTTACATTTAGGAGTTTTCATGCCATGATTTTAAAACACCTTTTGGTTAATATCCTGGGGGGTGGGGGAAACGAAACCCAAAAAAATCAAAACAACCCAAAAAAATCAATAAAAAAAGGAATGTTTTGGGAAATAATATATTTCTCTATGTGTATACACACCCAGGGAGACAAGCACRTACACGCGGGCCGGTGCATGGGTGTGTGCACAATTTTGTTTCAATAAACTTGACTCATTTCAAGGGCATTTTCATGGGTCCAAAAAGACTTTCAAGGAAACAAACTCTAAACTACTGAAGCAAATTAAAAAGTCTCTCTTGGAGAAAAAGRAAAGGGTGGTAAAACATTGCCTGTGTGCTGTTACAATGCGCTTCCCACAAGCTATCTGAAAACCCAAACAACTAAAAATCCCTTTTTTCCACCTAAAAGGCCCTTCCAAAGCAAGGGTGCTGTGCTAGGATTTGCATTTGGGCCTCAAGGGTAMCGTGCAGGAGAAAACACTTAATTCTACCTTCCCAAAGGATGAGATGCCATCTCCAAAGGGCAAAAAACTACACCTGAGGGGCAAAATAAGACAAAAATACCTGTTCCACATTCCCCTTTCTCCCAAGCTTAATTTCCAAGGACTCAATGGGACTGGTGGGCTTGCTGGGGGGGAAATTTTCCAAATGGTTTGCCYATATTCTGGTGACAGTGAGCGGGATGTGGGCTCTGAGTCACCGAGGTACTTTCTGAAGAGGCTGTTCCCTCAGCCACTATAATTTTGGGGGCTCAGACAGAGCAGCAGCACCACCCGGTGCTATTTCTTTAAAGCTAAATTTGCAGGGATAATTTGGGGGGGTTAGAAAGAGGAAAAAAACCAACAAAATGTGGATTCAATTTCTATTTTTATATCCAGTGATAGAGGATGTAAGAGCATAATGCTTGGGGTTGCTCAAGATTTGGGGTTTTTAGCCACCTTCAGTTCCCACTGAATATCCAAGCCCCTGAAGGTCTACCAAGAAAACCAACCACTAAAACTGGAGTTGTTTAGGAAAACTCCTCCCTCTGCTGCCACAAGGAAACCCAGTACACTTATTTCCTTTTGTTGCTGAAGGTTATTTCCATGATGGCCCCTTGCTAGCAGTGAAGGAGGAGAATTCCCTTCTCTGCATTCACACCAATGATGCTGTACCGGTGGCGTTTATCCATCAAGTGTCACCAGGGAGAAACTCCCATCAAGGATTGCCAGAGAAGGATTTGGATTGACTGTGGGCTTGTCAAGGATGATGAGCAGCAGTCCCAAGTGCAGATACCCCAGCATGAAGGAAACATGAGGCTCTCACACTCCTGTGATTTATTTGCTGCTGTGGAAAACCCACAGGAGTTTTCAGAGAAGGAAAACACCACCAGTTGGTTGAGAGTGGGTGGTTTGGGACATCAAAACCCAGATTATTCAGCATGCCAGGGATCACCGTCCCATTTTGAATCCTAGAGATTTCTGACTATGTTTCCTGCTAACTCTACCCTGCTGATTTCTTGCTGGCAAGGGAGCTCTGATCCCTGGCCTTCCATACAGAAATACCACAGGAATTTAAAAGGACTAGCGATGCACATCTGAATGCCTCTGAACATGAGTGCTGATCAACTCCTAACAACATTTTCCAAATTCAGCAGCAAACCCCARGGTTATTATGCTCCATCTTCTAAATCGTCTGTAAATCTTTTACTTAAAARTACCTCTTGCAGTTGAAGCCCACGACCAATCCCAACAGCACTTCCAGTGCAGGCACAATGATGGCTGTTATTGCAATGGCTCGAGGGCAGCCTTTACTGGGACCAGGATCTCAGACTGGTTTGAACTGGGCTGTCCCGTGGATTYGCTGGGGTCTCTCCCCAGACACAAGAGCATCTGCCCTGCACCTCTCACTCCATGCAATTCCAGGTGTCAAGGGATGATCTTGCACCGTCCCAATCCCTTTTGAGACTTCTCCTATGTCTTTGGTGTTTTTAAAAGCCATGCACTCGGGTCTCCGGGTGACCTCGAGGTTTACAACAACCACATCTGCCTGGACCTCAGTGGTTTTGGTGTTGGTTCTGTCATGTAAAATAAGCTTGGATGKGTTAAATTCCCTACTATCAAGTCCCTAAAGGGTATGGAATGGAAATCAGGCACCAGACAGTGGTCCAACACACCTCAAAATTTTCTTCTGATGGCCCCTACGTATTTAACACTGCGCCTAAGAGGGTAAATAGACGGGGAAAAGAAAAGAGTTCAAAACTCAGTGCTAACAGTACGTACAAAAGTGCAGTGCTCAGTTTAGTCCGAAGCAAAGTGACTACTAGTACTTAAAGTGCTAGTCCCAACGTCGGTTTGGTTCAGTGTCCAAAACACGGGGGGAACACGGGGAGCGTATCCCGGGGGGAAATTAAAAACAGACAGCACTGCAACTGCACATGCCACACCAAAAGTGCTTCAAATCACACCACTGCGGAGGGACGCGCAACGCCACGGCTCAGCTTGTGAACACACACGAGCAAACGACTGACACCTTTTAGGTTACTATAAAGAACAGCTCCATTAACTCCATCACTACGAACCCGCTCGGGAAGCAAGTGGTCACAGCGCACGGAAAACAAAAGACGACCCCACTCCAAAACCATGAGCCTTTTGGAACATTGACAAGTCTTTGCAACTAGGATACTCAAAGTCTAGCAAAAGCAGCCTTGCCCAGTGTCTGCAACAAGCTTGGCCGATGCTTATCATGCACTTTATAGAGGCAGACTGCCTCCTCTTACACTTTATCTTACAGCTTAGCCTATTTACCTATTTATTCGTGGTCTGCTTTGTTAATTGTAGCTTTCTGACTATGCATTAAGCTGGCTTGTTTCTCTTAACCACCCTACCAGTCAAAGGACAATGAATGCAAGGACGAGACGACAAAGGCAGTCTGGTAAACACTGACATTATTAACGGCCCAGTTTCATTCTCATGAAAAAAAGAGCTCCAGAAAAGGACTATGGATCAGCACACTCCTAGAAAGAGGCTGGGAAAGGAGGATTCACCCCAACAGATGACAGGCACTCCCCTKTCTCTATGTAAATGCACATTTCCCACTGCYCCATCACACAGCCCTTTACACTCGTGCTGGAAACAGCATTCAGGAAATCTCACTGGAAACAGGGTGCAGGAAGTCCCCCTGCTAAAGACTCTGCTGGTCCCAGGCCTCACCTTGGAGTGGGAGCATCTCCTTGCAAGCTGGAACATGCTCCAGCAGTGCCCTCCCTCCCGCTTACCTCGGGAGCCCAGCACTTGCAAAACCAGGGTGTTCTCTCCTGAAACAAAAGTGTCAAATGAGAAAGGAGGAAAGCAGAACCTTCAGTTCTCACTATGTTTCAGCAGGCACCCCAAAAAAAGATCACAGAACAGCAGAGTGGCTCCCCAGGCTCTGCATGCATTGCCACCAACTGTCCCAAGCATAGTACAAGGCAACATCTGGCTGTGCAACATCTGGTGTGTGTCCCAGGCAGGTGTGGATCTATTTTGTGAAGAAAGCTCTTTTTAAGCCAAARGTATTGACTTGCTGGAGCTGGCAGGATACAGACAGGTTCCTCATCAGACACCAAGCACTAGGGAGTGGTTTTCCAGAAGSAGGAAATATCCCAGGGGTAAAAACAGAGCTACAAACTCAGGTCACTTATTTCCATTACTGCCAGAAAGAGCTGGATTTAACACGCAAAAAGCAAGGTTGTGCATAGACAGGATACGGATGTAGATTTGCCTTTGCAGGCATACAGCTGGAAAGAAATGAGCCTGGAAAAGATGTGGGAGCTGGAGAAGCACAGTGTGAGATTGGCAGTACCCTGCAGTGAGGAGGGCAACGAGGTGCATGGTGGGGAAACACAACCATCTCAGTCCACCACCCAGACAAGAAACTTTGGGAATGATATATCCAGCCTTGCTGCCAAAGCAGCAAGTTCTGGGGAATGTCCATAAGCACATGGATGTGGCCGTGATCCTGCCACCTGGCAAGGAACAAATCCATCACGGGGGAAAAGCATGCCAGCTTGCACACCATGGCTTTCCCTAAGYGATGCTGGAATCTTGTGGGATAAAAAACAATCGTTGAGCAATAGATTGGGCAAAGAAGCATTTTCCAGGATTGTATTCAAACCTGACACTGCAAGACAGGCACATCTCACCACCTGCCATATGCAGGRGATCACATCTGGTTTAAGCAGYGTTGACCTTAGTSCTGAGACCAAACCCAAACACTGTAMRCATGGACAGTTACCAGGCTGGGAACGCCGGTGCCAAAGTGACTCCTTTTCCAGGTCTTTTTATAACATGTTCTTTCCTGTCTTCCGATTGAAAGGATTTTTGGCAGATGATTTGGAAGTGGATAATAAATCTAATGCTAGGACACCGCGTCCAATTGCACAGTAATTTCCTGCRTGGCTCTCACAAGGAAGTTTACACGTCGTGCTGCATTTTTGCCGCTTTAGTTTCTCCTACACATACACCACTGACCATGTGTGACACTCCTTACAATTCTGCCTCCACCTGGACTGGCAACCCTGTTAAATTTTTAAGAAGAAAAGCTATTACAGGTTTTTTAGGAGAAAAAGCTGTCTGCTTGCCCGTGACTTCACCTCTAACCCGAGCTCTGGAATTTAAAGGCATTTATAAAACCTTGCTTTGGTTGCTGMGCTAGATTTTCACCTAAATATCCTCGGCAACTTTTCCAGTCTCCAAAAAACAACTGATTTGAAAGTTTATTAGGAGCAATGATTTATTTTTTGAGGCAGAGGCTTTTGCTGTGCGCTGGTTTTCAGTGGTGAATCAAGTGATTCCCAGACACAGCCTATTTCCAAGGAAAACGCCATCCCAGACTGCTCGGTACCAGAAGCACTACAGTGCAAACTGAAGATGCGGGGCCATTTTTAATTCTATGCTAATTATCGCAATAAAAACCAGATCCTGCAGCGGAAGACCCATTCTGGGAAGAAATAATCATCCATCTTTCGTAGCTGTAGTCGTGCTGCTCRAGAAGAAGCTTATTTACAAAATGGCAATCTCCAGAAAAAAGCTGTTATCGTTCCCTGACAAAGCCATATATTCTGGGGGGTTCTGTCTGGGAAATTCCTCTTTGAAACYGAACACTATAAACCTCAAATATGGAAAAACCCCATCCTGTTCAACAAAAAACAGCCGTAGGGCTAATGCAACCCACCGTGCCACAGAAATGATGCTTGGAGATCCCTGCTTTGAAATCCCTGCTTTCAGTTTAGAGCAGAAAAATCATATGACCTCTAAATTATTTATATGTGAAAAGATGCTTTTAATAAAAGCATCAATGGWGTGTAAACAAAAATGAAATTCCTAAAGCAGACTTTTCACATTTTGTATGGTTACTTAAACGTGGATGAGAAACATCCTTTTGCGCCCCTGGAYAAAAACATCCATCGTGGGGGACGGCATGAAAATGCCATTTTTTAGTATGCAGGAAACAAAAAAGCCAAATAAAGCCATGAACCTGCAGAGTGGTTGTGAAAGGGATAAGAAAACCCAACCAAGCAGCAGGATTGCAATCTGTTCCTGCTCCCCCCACGTAGCGCCGCRGTCCCTGAAGAGGCTCTAACACCAGATTGCACTGCCAGACAATCTTAYGGAGACAGGAACCTGCACTTGGGTCTCGGCCAAGCAAGACCCCCAGTGCCTCTTCCCTTGACTGTCAAGGCACAATCTTCCTCCAAGAGCTGCTTCCACYCATGGGAAAGGCTCTGCTCCACCTTCTCCATCTCTCCTGGCTGGGTATCCATGAAGCCTGCATCCAATATTCCCAGGCACGTTCCTGGGGAGCAGCAGAAACAGCTCCGAACCATCGCCCTGCCGTAATGATGGAGCCTGAAGACGGGAACATTGGACCACAGGGACAGCATGTTGAAAGCAAAACATTTTATTACCATAGGTTAAGCTTCATAATGCACGCTTATGAGTAAGAGAGAGGTTATATGGAGATCACTTTGCTCCCTACCAACTGCAGCTTCTGGGATTAAATGCAGCAGCTGTTGAGCGGAGCGGAACGGGACCAGTGGAAAGAAAAGGAGAATAAAATACATTTGAAACGGCGGGGGGTAGCTTGGCAGAAAACAGGCCCCTGACTTGAAATTCAACGAGAAAGGTTTAATTTTCCTGACGTACCAAAAGCCACAGCGTCCTGGACAACAGCTGGTGACCAAGCACTGCTCTGGAAATAAACCCCTCTAACTCAATACCCACCTCAGCAATCACCACCTGGCACAGCTCCGACACAACATGAGGGGAACACTTTTCCTTGGGGCCGTGACACTTCTACAGTCAGTGGATTGAGCCCAGGATGCTGCAAAAACAGGAGCTCCTGTCTAATCACACTTCTGTAGATTTCTATGGGAAATTCTGGGGGCCATGGAGGCAGAAAGGTGGATGACAACAGGGATCTATCCTGAATTCTRAATGATTGGCTATCTCAGCAACAGCGCCCTGCAAGGCTTGCCTGGGGTTGATTCAGATGTGCGATTTTTGGTTTATTTTCTGTCCGTTTCCATGCAATGTTTTTGACAGTAAATGCCAGCCTGAGATGGTTTCTAAAGAACACAAGTTTCTTCCAGGAGAAATTGCCCCTTCAATCTAAGATCAAAAATCCAGTTATCTTTCCTAGCGGTCAGAGGTCACAAAAAAGCTATTTTGGACCATCTGCTGAAGAGTCACTAACACACTTTAACAGCACCAGCATTTTTAGCCCAAATCAGTTTACCTTCCAGCCAATCTTCCGCWAGCAGCTTCAAATTGTATCAAACCTTATCCAGAGGAACACTCTGCTTTCCCCTTTCCCRATATTACAGCTCTCATTTCACAATAGTTTCTGCATTCAAACAGAATTCAAAGGAGAAAATGCCTCTGCTAGTGAAAGAGGATTCCAGTTATTGCTAGCACAAAGCTACCAATTTTTCTTCTAGCAAACAAACTGCTTGGCTAGAAAGGTGGGAAGCTCTTGGAAGACTGAGAGCCTGGAGGAGGCTGGTTTTTAGGCTGAGGCAAGTGAAAAATCCCCATATTGTGGCCTCTTGCTTGTTTTGTTTCACACAGCATCTTCAGCCTCGCTGAGAGGAAGAGGCCGGCGTGGGTTTTGAAYAACCAGGGAGAGCACCTCAAGGGCTATTGCAACAGCTCAAGGGCTGCAGTGTGGAGGAGGAGGATGAGCTTCCCTCTGTGGAGAGCCTGAGGAGGGAGGTTTAGGGATGTTATCCCAGCTTTAGAAGGTGCCTCATAAGAGGAGCAAAGAGGTATGAAAAGCAACAGGTTAAACTGCAGCTTGATGATGCAGGCAGGAGTTAAGTGGGCACCACCTCTGCCTCGCACTCTGGACTGAGGGTTTTCTTGAGGTTTCACACATCTCAGCACAAAACATACACTGCCAAACAGACAGTTTTAAGCTGTTTTTAAAAGAAAAGTCTCTGTAATGTGCCTTCACCAAGGTAACCCACAGTTAAAACCTGGCAGCATCCATGAAAATGTTCATCAGGCGACTCCAGCACCTCCCTCTTCTTCTTTTTTTTATGTCTCTTTTTTTWAATAAGACAGCTAGAAGGAACTTATCAGTGGTTAGCTCAAAGGGTTACCCCTGGCAGCGCTGAGGGATGACTGTGCTGACATCAGCAATAAGTGCTGCTATGGAGAGGGGGCCGGGATGCAGCAGAATTACGTGCACACTGCATGCTGGCACACACTGAGCCCAGCACAGACACGTCTGTAGGCTCTCCAGAGCGGATGCACCAGGCAAGAGGGGCAAGTCCCACGAGGCAGAAAAGGAAGCATGAAAGAGTTGAGCTCCTGTGGTATCCAGGATATCCTGTGGTATCTGCCTTCCCTTTGAGTTATAATGGGATACAGAGTACCTGTGGGTGGTGGTCCCTTGCCTAGCTCAGGTCTCTACTGCCACTTAGACCCAGATCCCATGGGCAGACTCTTGTGGTCCTTAGATTTTGGTGGCTCCCACTGMAGCAACCAGAGTCAGTACAGGACTGTAAGAGAGTAGACAGGAGCTTGGCAGAGGCACAGCTCCTATCTCCACATCTTCATACCCGCTTTGCTRTGGGCACGCTCATCCCACGTGCCTGAATTTACAAACCCACATCAAACCCCTGGGTCGATTCCTAAACTGATTTGGAAGCATTTGCTGTTACACACACAGAAAAAAGCAACTCTAATTACTCTGCACCCCATTTAAATGTCCCAGGGAGAATGAAATCCTGGCAGCGCTCAAAGAAACCAAATTGAGGTTACACATAACAAAGGAGGCAGGCATGCCATTGAGCTGTGATGGGGAGGAAGAGGCTGAGCTCAGAGCAGCACTTGCAGCAGATGCAGCAAAGCTCATSCCTGGGGAAGCTGTCAGACATTGCCTACAAGCGAGATGGTGCGCGCCGGCTGCTCGGAGGAAGCAGCGAGTCTGCCATCAGCACAGGATCAAATCTGCCACAGGTAACTGGTTCATGCAACCCTACTCGACATGGCARCCATCCCAGAGGGAAGGACTGACTGTGTGGTTAAACAACTTCCCCTTTGCTGCAGCTTCACCCCAAGGATCTGCCCCAGCCTAGAGGTAACATCKGCCACAACCCCAGCATCCATGCAAAGGCTGCAGAAGCACTTGAGAGCTGCAGAACAGGATCCCTGGAAGGGTTAAGGCCAAAACAGACCAAAACAGACGGAGAGCAAAACGACTGTCTGGGAAAAATATAAAAACCAGCTCCACATCCTTTTGTCCTACATTGGCTGCAGCAGTTAGCAAACTGCGCAGGGAGGGAGGGAACCAAGGCACATTTTGGGCTTTGCACAACRTTTTCAGAGGGATTCATAAGGAAAGCTCAAAAAAAAGGTGCTCAACTTCTAAGAAAAAGAGAGGGCCCTCAAGCCAGGTCACCCACAAGACATGAACTGGACCAATAAACACTCTCAGAGATCCAACTGGGAAAAGGAACAACACAAGCAGAACTGGGCCCTGYRAGCCAAGTGAGAGGAGAATGTCCCYATGCASTGAGCCATATCAACACCTACAGGGRTTGCTGCCTGTGCTGCTTTAGTGACCTTGATGTTTTGCAACCAGATGGAGCAAGAAATAAAACACCAGCTTAAAGGAYATGCTCTGAGATAAGAGGCACCTTGTGAAACATAGTGCCTATTCTCAGCTTATAAGTAAACCTTTCAGTCAAAAAACTATTTCCCTAGTTTTGCCAGGATGGGGGGATTATTAAAAATGCTTACATGAAAAAACTTCATCACTTACTACAGGGATGTGCACATTAACTGAGTTGTTGAATCAAGGATAAATCCTACTGCCAAGAACTGGATCAATCCCTTGCCTTCTGTTCTTGGCTGTCAGTGGCCTCTGCTCATCCCTGCTGTGAAGCCTACCTGGGAAGAACTCTTTTAAAAGTGCCACCAGCACAATGCTCCACTTTTCAAACACTTTGCCATGTTTATTGGCGCCTTGGGAGAGAGACCATCCTTGGAGGTAGCTCAGTTCCTTCACAAATTCCTGTCCTAGGCAGCCCTATATAGAGYTCAAGTGTGTTCAAACATCTGGAAGAAAAAACAGCTATCATGGAGACAACCCAAACAGAAACACATCTGCTGACTGCACACTGAGTTGCATTTACTCCAGAGCACTGCTCCATCACCTCTCTGCCAAAACCTAAGGCCTCTGGCCTTAGATTCCCCCTGCCGGCTTCCTGGGAGAGAGAGAGACTCTTTTAACATCAGGTACTTCCCAATCAGGCAGCAGCACAGCAAACTCCTCCATGCCCAAAGCAAAAATGATAATTTGCAAAGCAGCAACAGGTCCAGGGGGAACTTCCAGAGACAAAACAGCTCCTGTTCAACAACACCAGTTGCCAAGGGAAGCGGTGGGAGCGATGCCAACGCCAGGCTCAGCTCCCTGTGAGCCCTGAGGTTGCAAAGCACGATGTGCTCCAGCTCACCCTTTAACATGGAACAGCAGGGAAAATTAATTTATGTTGAAAATACCAGGGCTGCATTGGCACCTCCAGCCTTTTCCCTAGAAAGAAGAGGGAAGAAATAGCTGCTTGACACATGTTGGTCACGTGCCTAAATGCYCTTCTGGAATGTGCTGGGATGGATACACATGTCCACTGGTGACAAGTGTTGGACAGGAGGAGCTTCTCTTTGGCTAGACCTACATAAAACTCTCAGRTCTCCTTGCAATAAAAATGTTACCRAGGACAGTTCATGTAAATATTTCTGTGACGTCATGTGATGAGAACACACAATCCTGGGAGATTTAGGAACATAAGGGAAAATCTGTATTTCCAAACATGCTGACACAGGGAGCTTAYATTGTCACCTGATGCTTTCCTTACATTTGTGTTTGAACAGACTCATCAGAAAGCAACAAGAAGATGACCAGGGCTAAAAATTACCCTTCGTGGAAGATTTTGCATTTCCTTCGGAAAGGATGCAGAAGAGACCTGACAACAGCCTTTAATTATGTGTAAGGGCTGCAGCAAGGAAGAAACCAAACTGGTTTTATRACTCCTCTGGAGAGCATGGCCTGCAAGGTAAAAGGCAATAGAATTAGAYAGAAGCAAGAGACACATGGACTGGACAGTAGGAAAGGTATATGAGAGGAAGCAGGGTGAAACAGCCTGGGGAGGGAAGCAGGGAATATCCAGCATGGGACATGTGAAAGAGCAGATTTTTTCCTGGTTGTTCAACTCAGGAGAAATATGGATGCTTTTTGCTCTGTGGGCCCTCAAATGCACCATTAGAGGCACCCTTGCAAATTCAAGTGTAGCAGCAGATAGGTTCCAAACCTTCCAAACACTACATCTCACCCCAAATTTCTCCCTGTCTCACTTTCCAATATCATCAGTATTGATCAATATCAGATCATCACAAAAACTCTCTCATCACTTGGAGGTATCATTCACTCCGTTTCAGCAGTGGAGAACACAGGCATAGGCAGGATAAAGCCAAAGTGATCCCAACTCCACAGACAGCTTTCCCAGAGTCCAGGCAATTACTCCAGCACTTCACTGGTTCAAAGCACAGCTTTCAACAGTTGTTGACATCGACCCCTGCTGCACCTCAGACCTCAGAGCGCCAGGCCCAGAAAAACAAAGGCGGTACAAGTGGTGATCATCCGCAGAGTCTTGTTAGAAATGACACAAACCCCTCTGCAAAGGCAGGCACCAGATTGCTTCTTGAAAGCCACTTTCTTTCCCTCTGATTGCCTCCAGCCTTCACCAACACCTTTCCTTTGCAATGGAAAAGAGCAGCAGCCCCATCGATAACACACAACATTCCATCACTCATTCCTGGAGCAGGAGGCAGCCAGTGCAGCGTGTGGAGCAAGACTCCGGTGAGAAGCACACGCGACCATCCACAAATTGGGACTGGCAAACCTTACAGGCCACCCACACTTGAGTGCTCCCCCAAGCTTCTGCRGGTCTTCCTGGGCAAGCYTCCCAGCTCAGTAAGAGCCAARCCATGTGAGTCTCAAAGAGCAARCTGTAAAAGCAKTAACTCCACCCACCAGACACGCTTRGCCCCGTGGGCTTGTYGGCAATGTTWGACACTTGCAGAGCRTGCCACTGCTCCCAAAGAGGAAGGAGAACCAGCCCAAGAGAACCACCCTGGTYCCCAAGTGGAGCATCAGGATCCAGGCTCTCTGCTCCTTCCCCAACTCTGTGGGGCTCCAGTGCTGACAGTGCTGTCTATTCCTCCTACTACGGGTAAAACCATCATCATGCTCCATAATTCCYTGGAGCATGGATCTTGTCCTCGCTTCCCTCCGCCCCCTCCTGCCTTTTCTTTCGTTCCTCTGCCTCGGTGGGAAGCACTTATCTCTGCTCTTACTCCCCCTCTCCCTCTGCATTGTGCCAACAACATGTGCTCCCAACAAGGACCAGATGGGAATACTTGTAAGAGCCTGGGGTTAACCCATGTCTTTTATCCCACATACTCTCTGCTGTTTTGAAATGCAGATTCTATTGCACACGATTTGCAGTGTAAAGATTTAAGGTTAGTAGTAGAGTATGTTGATATTGCTTGTGAAACCCATCTTGCTCCTGTTGCAGGCTGAACATCTCCGATACGGCAAACAGAAAAGACGATGGAGAACGTTTTAGTATCTCAAAGGGAAGGAGCTATTGGAAACAGAGGAAGTTTGTACTATGTCCATGGATATATATCTCTAATATTCCTCTCTCCCCTGCCTCTGCATTCATTTGTGCCCACACATGAATTCACAGATGTTGTGCCAGCGCGGTGCCGAGTGGGGCTGGGCACGGAGCCTCGGCTTTCGCCGGCTGCCAGCAGCCGCCACCGAGGGCCATCTTTACCTCCAATTAATCTCTGCATGGCAAACGATCACGACGAAGGAACAGACGCAAACTTCTGCCTGCGGGATGGATTTCCCCCACTGCAATCAAGAAATCCATCCGATTGTCTGCACATCCAACCAACAACTCCATGGAAGGAACCGTCATCCCACCCTGTTGAATACTGGTAGGTGGGATGAGTCTGAAACCCCTCAAAGAGAGAATATGTCTTTTTAAGTTTCTACTCTGTGCAGAGCTAGCACTATTTCCACGTGTCACTCCAAGCGTTTTGACACACTCTAGCAATTAAGAAGATGAATTAGCAAGTCGTTAATGACAGTTTTATTGGAGGCCAGGCCAGTAGGAACACAACCACATTCACCACGCACAAGAAGCCAGCAGGCACCTGCACCTTTCTAGAAGTTGGCATACACAAGAGAGCCCCGAGGCTGCAGGTTCAGTTTCCGCGTGATGCCTCCCTCCGCAYGGGGAAGGAGCGATCTAATTACATCCATCACAGAAATGCCAAAACGACATCCGGCTTATAAAACCTCAATTTATGCTTTGACATTTCTGGAAAACCAATTTTTAATCCATGTCATCTATCAGGAGTTCTTGATATTTTACTTCACCTCAATGCTTTAGAATACTGTTGCCTTTATTGAGGTGCAGGTGGGAAACTGAACACAGGCTGACAAAATATTAGGAAGAAAAATTGGTGTCAGGCCATGAAAGCTTCTGCAGGTTTTGGAGAAACAGATCAGCAAAAGATCTGGCTTTAGCTTATTCCAAATCCCCCAAATCCACAAGTACCTTGTCCYCTGGCTGGGGCATTTTTCCTGTGGTCATGACAGGATTCAGCCATTTTTAGGCAAGACCAAATCACTCCAAAACAATACATTTTGGCAAAGGCTRTGAGGTGACAGCCTCGCTATGATGTAGCCTTTAACTACACTCCTTCTTGAATAAATTCTTAATTTCAAACACAACCTTTACTTTAAAGGAATGGAGGGGTAGGAGGAGAAAGGTGACATTTTAAACATCACAACACATTAAGTAATTAAAAATAAAGGGCAACTTAATTTTGGAGTAAGCAGCATAGAAAATTAAACAGAAGATCTAATTTTCTTTAGGAATTCTTTCACAAATCCTATATATCTAGTGTATRTACAGCAAAAGTGGGAATGCCATGGAACTGAAGACGCTTATTAAGTAATTTTTGACCTGGTGCAAAATCTGCCCAATAAAAATACAAAATAATAAACTCCCTTCTACTATAAAAATTACTAGAATTGGATAACAGGACTGCAAGTCACGCAAGCAGAAAGCTTCCTAACCACCACCAACTCCCTTCCCTGGGAGTTTAGGTCACTTCAATAGGCCATAGGGGGAAAAAATTATGCAATTATCAGACTGGGACATCTGTAGCTGAAAAAAAAATGTGCTGACATTGATTTTGGCAATTGCTTGGGGGTTCTTTTTTGTATAAAGGACAGGATTTTAATACTTCTGCTTGGAATTTTATGAACATGTCAGTACAGATTTGCAGAGCCAGGGGCTGCAAAATGGCATGGACACATGACGTGGCCAGCAGTTGCCTCTTCTTTACAGCTCTCACCTCGCCTCAATGATGCCTCCAAAGAAGAGCTTTGCCTTCTTTTCACTACAGTTTCCATTGCAGACTYGCCATAAACCTATGGAATTCTTACGAGGGCTGCGGCCAAGAGCTCACATCCAGCTCTGGGTGGAATAACGTGTTTATCCAGACCAGTGGTAGGAGCAGACGACCCCTCCTCAGACTGCACTTCAGATAAATAAGATTATTTYGCTACGAGCTACTACAGGCTACAATATAGTCACATAAATATATTAATGCCTATATGTGGATATGAATTGGTATATATTGGATACAGATAAGAAACACTTACGACGACGAGTAGATACCAATAACCACTGCAGCTTCTCGCTGGGTAAAGTCCATCGTCCATCCAGGCTCCATGAAAGGARCCCACGAGGGAGGGTCTCGCCATACCTCCGGGAGCACCCACAGGGTGGCCCTCATCACACCAGTGCAAAACGCTTCCCAAGCCTTCCATAGCTCTGTACTTTACCAGGAAAGCCGGCTCCACGGGCCGGACTCAACAAAACAACCCCSCAGCTGCAAGGCAGGGGAAGCCCCYGCAGCCCCTTCCACCMGGGWTAAGCTTTTCAGGGWCCACCCCAGTTTCTGTGCCAGCAGCAGGGAAAGCCAAGTACGAGGCAGCTGCTGGACTTGGCTTTGTCAAGACTACATGCGCAAAGTTCGGTTTTAAGCCTTGACAGCAACATGGGGGGCCCAGTCTGTGGAAGGGGCGAGGAGCCGCTGAGACAGCGGAGCTGAGGATGCTCAGCAGCTCTGCACACTGCAATTTAAAAAACCAAATCATCAYCCCACTCTTGGTGGTTCGAGAGGATCCTCAATACAGCACCTGTCCTCCTCTAACATACGAGCGGAGCTGGACCAAGCAGGATCAACAGGTCTCTAACAGACATGTGCATGCAGGAGACGGCTTCTCTCAGCATTAGACTACGTTACCAAAGCATCCCCTTACCAGAGCGGGAGCAGAAATGTGCTCCTAATATTATTTACACAATATAAAGTGCATCAGGATTTAATAATTCAACTGACAGACTTTCTGCCGGGACCATACAATTTCGAAACAGAGGTGAGGGCTTGAATAGGAAATTCTCTCATGAGAAAAAGAGGTTCAGACCGGTGCTCTTCACCCTGTCCTCCTAAGGATTGTTTTTGGCCGTTCTTTCTAGTGCAAATAAGCTTGTGTTTTCTCAAGTTTAAGGGACATGGCAGTTTCAGGGCGTCAGGAACGAACATTTAAAACACATCAGGGAYTCAGCATTCCCAAGCATCTTGCTGGGCCCTCCTGCACACCAGCAGCCCACGTGGTCACTGCTCTGGGAAGCTGAAGACGCGCTGCCAAAAAACACAAAGGAACCCGTTTCCGAATCTCACCGTTCAAGTCTTGCATTGCTACACTCTGAGTGTGTCCCTACTCCCCTCCAACCCAACATCTGCTTCCCATCGCATGGAAACCCATTACCCTCCAACACAACATCCACAAAGACCAGTGCTTTCCATTGTGATGGAAACCCACAGCCACTGGTCTACCCAAGGGGGATCGGCAATGAACGTGAAGATCCCGATCCAGGTTTGGATCCTAAGGTGCATCCCGTGCCAGGGAAATAAATGCATTAGTGGATCCTACGGGATACCTGCGTGCCAGAATTGAAGCTGGCCCAGTAGCCAGCACTCGTTGGATTCCTGGGTGATATTTACAACAAACTAATGGCATTGGAAGGCCAATTAATTAACAAAAGATAAAGTTTTTTTTTAAAAAAATGGGCAGCAATAARGAAAGCCATTTTGCATCCTTTTTTCCTTTTAAGATGGTGAAGAAAACATCCCWTTCCAATCACGAGTAATTTCCTCACCAACACTACAGGAACACAGGGAAGGCATGAGCACTTAAAACACACGTGGCCACTCAGGCTAATTCCAACCACGAGGAGCTTTTACGATCCCTTGAGGCAAAGGCGGGCAGGGATAGGGAGATGCCGAGCTCACAGGGGAGGAACGCCACATAGAAACGGGAAGGAGAGCGTAAAAAGTTCGTACATTCATAGCTCCGGTTTGTTGGACTAGAAGTGAATTTTTTACCTCAGGCACTGTGATGGGCAGCAGCAGTCAGTGATACGCTAACATACGCATCGACGACTCATTCATTAAATTCTGGTTTCACACCATAAAAGGATGTASAGTTCTTTTAACGTSGTTTTTTGTGGGKTTTTTTTAAATTGACCTGCTAAAACCATTGGGACCAAAGCCGTAAGAGTGATGATGAACCAGTACCCCGCACAACTCCTGCTGATTCATCAAGGTCCACTGGCTGTTCGAGTGATGGAGCAAAAACACCTCTTCCAGGTTTGAAAAAGGGACCTGAAAGAGCAACCTATGGAGAAAGGGGTGGGAGTTTTTGACACTAAGCCAAAGGCTTGGTTGCTGTAACTGCYATATGTGGTTTTAAAGGGGGAATCACCTAAAACAGTGAAAATAACTTGCTTATTTCTTGTCACAAACTGTAACATTTTTCTAAAGGTTCTTTGGTGACTTTGGTGCAAGCTGTTATTTTTTTTCTTTTTTTTTTTTTCTTTTTTTAAAGTTAAAACAGATTGACTAGTTTTTAGTACCCAAACTAAAGTCCAGATTATCCTCTTGGTTCCCAACCCTGTCTCCCCAACCTTTCTCATTATGACATTAACAGGCAACAGCATTAGGATTGAGTGTGGCCATGCAGTGTGCAGGTGGCTCCAGACTCAGTGGTGAACAGTMTGGTTAGAGATAAATGTGTTTCTCAAAAGGTTAAAAAACAAAACATGTCCTGGTTGCATGGAATAATAGCTGGTCCACATGCACACTAGGCCATTACACTCTGTAATGAAACAATTTGAGTGATTACAAATAAMTGATCAGACATGGTAATGCCTGCTTAAAACAATCTTAAAGGTGAGCAACGCGCTACTAGAAGTACCTGGAGCTCAATCAAACTCCCACTGGCTCAGGGGGAAGAAGCCGGTCGCCCAAAGGCTGGACAAGCCCCTTATGTAATAAATATTCATGTTTTAAGAAACACAAAACCTTTCATCAACCTCCCAACCAGGTAATTGCACACATTCTCCCTCCAGGCAGAGAGTTAATATTGTGAGATTTAAAATTTACATCACAAAGACTCCAGGAGACACGGAACCCTTGGGGCAGGCGATCAGGACTGGAGCTGCTCAAGGACAGCTCCGAGTGGGTGGGAAGGGGTGATGGCAGGGCACGGGTGCTGTCTCCTAACAACACCACCCACAATCAACATGACATAAAACCCAATAGGGAGTTCACCACAGCTTCTGAAACGCACCATGGGTGAGTGTGAAAGAGATGCCTTTTTACACAAATCCAGTGGTGCATCAAACCCACCAAAGATCTTCCTCATGGTGGGAGGAGGAAAAAACCCAGATGTTTTCCTGGCACAGATAACATCCTGACCACATAAATCTGCGAGAGGAGTCAGGAGTCTCGGTTGCAGGATTCCCTCCACCTCCCAACACCACAGTTGCTGGAACACCTAATACAAAATACCTTCTGAAATTTTGGACAAAATGCATTAGAAATGAAAAAAAAGAAAAAGATCACCAGCCTCACATGGGCAGAACACAGAGATGAGGAGTGGGTTCAGAAGGCTTAGCACTCCACTATCCTGGGATACTCAGGTTATCCGGTCAGCACAAAATTATGGCCTGAATAACAGATCTTCTGCCTTCACCAGCACGTGACCAAAGTCTGACCGGTTATTGAGATTTTACCCATAAACAGACTATTGTTTCCAACTCAATAACCAGCAGATGCCAACTTTAAAACCTCTCTTCCTCCTCACACACAGACCAGCGATTCACCATAAATGTTTTTTGATTCACCATAAATGATTTTTGCCATAAATGCTCTAYGGCGATGCTGCTCGGCCTTTGGACCAAGCGCAGGCAGAAGCCAGTCCTGAAAAACTGGTGATAAGCGGTAACTGATACATTTCATCATAAGGTTCGGGGTGGGGGTACTTTCGTATCATGTTTAAGTGCAACACAAGCCTTTTCTAGACTATTTAAAGGTCAGGGTGCCGGATTTTTTTTGTGCTGATACTCGTACTTCCACAGTCTCCAACACTCGAAGCAGCTGACTCATACGGACTCGGGAGGTTGGTCCTTTCCTAAGACATACGGAGATGTTTTGGGCATAGTTTAACGTGATAACCAGACTCCTATAACATTACATACTGGAGTTAGCAAGAACTACCAGAAAAGGACTTTACAAAAAACTGGGGCAACTTGGAATTACTATAGGTCAGTCCCTCTCACCATTTTCTGTTTGTTTTGTTTGGTTAATTGTCCAATGCACTCTATTCCAGACCCTCTYGCTCTTCACCACTGTCCCCTCTGGCATCCATTCTTTTCTCTTTATGGCTGTTGTAAATTCTCCTCATCTCTTCTTCGTACTTGATAAAATTTTCCCCAAACCGTGTCCACGCTTTGTAGGGAACTGTGATGGTGTTACGGTAGGGCGGCCTCACCTCACTTACCTTCAGGAAGATGCCGTACCTGTTGGATCCCACGTCGAAGTAGAAGCGCTTGTTGTCCACTCGGAAGGAGGTGCCCTCAGGGAGCTCCGGGGGCTCGTCACCTCCCCCCCGGCGATCCTCTATGTCCCCCTCACCGTATTCTTCAATCAGCTGGACCAAAGCATCCCTGAACTCGATCATCCCTTGCGCCGGCAGGACGATCGTCTGCTCCTGTCCCAAGCTGTGGCCAAAATAACCCATCATGCCAGGTCCCCTGCTCATGGTCTGCCTAATCCGCAAGAAGCGCCCTCGCTGGTTCTCCTTCAGGTCCAGGTAGTACTTCCTGTTGTCCCTCTCGATGTACTCCGTTTTGAGGACGCTGTGAGGAGGCTCTTCGGAGCCCACGGATGCCGGGGGCGAAGGTGGCGGGTGCTGCGGYCGCCTTCGGGGATGCTGCTCCTTGTCATTGCTGTGTTCGTGCCGGTGGCCGCCTTTCAGCCCCAGGTGGGCGTAGTGCTCGATGAAGTCCCCCAGGCAGTCCTTCAGCTCGGCAGCCACGGACARGGAGAGGGTCAGCTTGCTCTTCCTGATGTTGTCCTGCCTGCCCCTTCCTATCCAGACCTCGGCGATCTTCAGGAAGCGGCCGCGGGAGCTCTGTTTCACATCCAGATAAAAGCGTTTCTTCTGGATGTCCACCCTCTTGGAGGCCAGCTCCTGGATCTCCATGCAGCTCCCCTGGGAGGAGGCCGGGTAGTGGTACTGCTGCTGGGACTGGGAATAAATGTTCCTGTGCAGGCCAGAGCCTCCCAGGTTCCTTCCTCCTCCTCCTCCTCTCCCTCTTTCCATCTTTACCAATCAGCTGGAAATAATACACAACAGAGACACAGATGACAACATCAGCACCAGGGGCCTGCTCAGCTCCTCGGCAGCGGCTCCACTCGGCGCTGCTCTCCCTACAAAGGCTCCTGCATCCCTCTCCGCTGCCACTGGCACGCAGCATCGCAGCCCAAGGAGCCCGGGCGCTCTTCYCCTCCCGTGCTCCGGCTCCCGGACAAGGCAGCCCTGATTCCAGCGGCATTCCCCGGCAGCACTCCCTGTCCTGCAGCCCCCTGTCCTGCCCCTGTGGCACTACAGACCCTCCAGCTGCCCCAGCGGGGTGGGTTATGGTCCCTGTTTTGGGGGGCACTCACACCTCTCGCAGGGCTCCCGCTCCCCCACTGCAGGGTCTGCCCCGTGCCGCTGCGTCCCCTCTCCATCAACCCCTCTGCTCTTCCTCCCAGGGCACTGGGGGGTCACCGGGGTTCACCCCAGCACTGCCCTCCTGTCCCCCGATGCCCCCAGAGCCCCTCCAGCGTTGCATCTCCTGCCCCAGTGCCCCCAAGGCTTCAGCTCCTTCCCCCCC
>NW_026624212.1:50593-87426 GCF_030028575.1 Malurus melanocephalus
CTACAATACCCACAGTGCCCCGCGGCCACCGCAGCACCGCGCGTGCGCGTCACCTCGGGTAACCTGAGAGGAGCCGGGGGGTGCGGGGCGCCATTGGTGACGTCATGAAGCGCGACGCGGCGTGACGCGCAATGTGCGCGCTGCGCGGGGTTCGTGAGGGAGGCTGAGCGCGCCCCGCTCCCGGTCCCGGGCACGGCGAGGCCGCGGCGGCGGAACGAGCCCGCTCCGAGCTCCTGAGCAGCACCCGGGGCTGCTGCCGGTCTGCTGCGGGCTCCCTTTGCACCGTGARACCGCGGCCCTGTGCGCTGCGGGGGGAGCGCGCCGCGGCCTGCTGTGCTGGGGGCAGTGAGGGACAGCAGGTGAAGGGCGGAGAGCACTGTGGAGGTACTGGGAGCACTCTTTGGGGCGCTGGGGGAAAACTCGGGCACCGGGGCAGGAGTGTGGTGATCGGGAGCACTGGGAAATGGTGCTGGGGCTGTGGGGAGGGCGGTTCTGGAGGGTTGGGAGGTACTGTGAAATAGCCGCCCCGAAGGGACCCGGCTGCCTGCGCAGCGCTGTGGGTGCTCTTTCCTGTGGCAAAATAAAGCGCATTCCGCATTGTGTGAGGACTTGGCGGCTCCATGTGCCCTGCCGGTTATCCCGAAGACTCCCGTGCGGGATGGGAGCTTCCCGTTGGATGCTGAGCGATCCCGCGTTCCGCATGTTGGTTTAGGGTGATGCTGTGCTGGGTGCAGGATCCTGTGTAGGTTCAGATCCAAGCGTGCTCTGGAACGTGCAGTTGTTTTTTGGGGCTGTGGGTGCTGCGGTGTGTTCTTTATTTCCAGCTTCTCCACTGCTCTCTTCTGTTCTGGCAGCCACAGTCCAAAGAACGAGTGGCTGTGAGAGAAATATATTGCAATGTCTCTGTTTTATTGTTAAAATCATTTTTATTGGAGTTGAAATAGAGAGRGCGGGTGGTTGTGCTGCTGCACAGCAAGGGAAAAGATCTGCTTAGCCATGATTATCAGTTAAAAAATTAAAAGTTTTCCCTAACCCTGTTTAGGCCTCATGATGGTGACAGCTCATCTCTATATAAGTTGCTAACTGTTCTAATTTTTCTTTTTTTTTGTTTTAAGCAAAAGTGACAGCAATGTGCAAAAAATGGATGTGGTAACTGCTCGCCTGCGGACTAAATATCCCCAGTGGATGCTTATAGAGGATCAGGAGGAAACTTTGGGGMATAAAAAGGTTGGTCCTGGCTTGGGGATGCTTTGCAGGCCACATAATAACCCAACTTTGGGGCCTGTGCCTACAAGGGAATTTTGGTGTTCCTGCTGCTCATTCAGGATTGTGGGCTCTACATCAGCAAGGATGGGGGATTTCATATCCATTGGATTTCTCATCCATAATTTGAGAGCTCCCAAGGCAATGACCTCAAGTTGTGGCCTGGGAGGATCTTCTTGCATTTGCACATGTTCAGTAGTCCAGCAGGTTTTGCAGCCTGTATCAGGTGAATTAATGGTTCATCAATTTTTGGTGTCCCTAAGGTGTAAGTGTGTCCTTGATTTTTTTTTTTTTTTCCTGTGTGTATGAGCAGTTCAGTATAAAATGCCCTCTAGAAGGGGGRCATTTGTAACATCTAAAACAGCTTTAACAATTAGAAAATTGATGAGGGGAAAAAACAGATGACTTGGTTCAGCAGTTTTTATTCTGCTAAGAGGAAGTAAATAATTTGTAGCCCACATATTAAAAATTAACAGGAGAAGCAGCCATGACTTTCTCTTTGAGTGCTCAGAGTGCAGCAGAGAAATTGTGGCAGGATCCCAAATGTTTTGATGCAGGGAGTGTGTGATCCTGGCTGGGATGGATGTCCCTGCTGAGGACAGTGTGGTGCATACTCAGGTCTCTCCCAAATCTTGTTTGACAGAGGTCTGGTGTCCARAAGAGTGTTCTGGARGATGKKCTGCCATTCCTGGAGTTCTGTGGCTCTGTTGTTTATAGCTACGAAGCCAGTGACTGTTCCCTTCTCTCAGAAGATATCAGGTAACAGCTCATACTCAGTTTTTTCTTCTTTCCTTTGAGTGCTTCTTTCTGGAAGGGGTTTGGCTCTTGGAATATTTTCCCATTTTTTGAGTGAGATGCCGTTGCTGAACCCTTCAATCCCTCTAACCATAAGCTGTGAAGATTCTAATGCAGGTTTATTGCTTTTTACAGTATGAATAATTCCATGAGCTTCAGTGACTTCATGGAGRTGTGTTAATTCCTGACAGGGGACTGTGTGTTTAAAGAAAACACAGTAAATTCATKGTATTAAGACATTATTGTTTTTCCCTTTTTTCATGTAACACAGCTCATGGTGCTGGGAGAAAAATTTCTGTCCAAAGCTTCCAGTGCTGTGGGATAAATTATAACTACCTTTCAAGGGATTATGGGCCAAATCAAGAAGAAACTTTTAAGAGAATAAAAACTATTCCATCATGGTTTGTCTCTGGCTGTCCTTGAGGACTGTGTGGCCAAGTTTTAGTAGTGGAAAGCTAAAGGCCCTGTCTGTATTGGGATCTTAGGGGAAAGAGGTAGGAAATTTGGGAATCCAGCTGAGCCAGGGAAGAAGGGAGGGGTGAGACAAAGGTGWTTCAGGATGGTTTTMTTTCCCATTATSCTACTCTGATTGGATTGSTAGTAMATCAGTTCATTTYRATRGATTTGCTTTGCCYAGGACAGCAATTTCTGAGTRTCTCTCCACTTGGTCCTTCTTTCAACCCACAATCTGAAGCTATTTATAAATAATATGCTGCTATCTGCTGAGTTTTGCTGCATTCCATGTGGTTTTGTGGCTCAGCAGGAATTTCACCTCCTTTTGGTCTTTGTTGYAAAATGGTTTCTGTGTCCTTCACGAGTGAAATGAAGAGGATTTCAGCCAGTGCACCTTTCACTTTGGTGTAAAGTGGCTTGAAGTTGGTGTTTTAAATGCTGSTAGACCAACAGATGAACCTGAGGGGTGTCTGTGTTTTTCCAGGCAGAGTTTGGCAGTTGGGGCTGCTGTTGGATTTGACATTGAGTGGCCACCATCGTACACCARAGGGAAAATGGCCAAAACAGCTGTAATCCAGATGTGTGTTGCTGAGGACAAGTGTTACTTGTTTCACATCTCCTCCATGGCAGGTAYTGCACTTCCTCTCTTATTTAGGGCATGAACTACTCGTGGTTTCTTGTGGTTAAGTTTGTACTTAGGCCTTGAGCAATGGATAAYGTGTCCTACTACATGGGACAGTAAAAATTCATCTTTTTTTCTCCCCTTTCCCTTTTTCCCTTTCATATAATGAAGGGATTTATCCTTTTAAGTGGTACCTAAAAGATAACCTTAGCTTGCCATGTGTGCTTGAGAACATGATGTGGGTTCTGAGCAGAGCAGAAAAGTCTCATTTGAGATTATTTTTCTCTCTGGGAGAGAAAATTTTATTCCAGTTTTAAAAATTGAAGTCCCTGCTCCTATAATGACTTTTCTGTTTCGTGCCAAAATAAACAATGAACCTAAATAGAGCAGGCTGTGATTTTTTTGTGCTTTTGTTTGGTTTTTTTTAATTTTTTTTTAATTCATCTTGAACAAAAAGACTAAAAATGATGGCACTTGTGCTGTTTATTCCCAATACTTGCATTATGTGATATCAGTTTTGGGAAAGAGTGCTGGGTACCTGGTGTGATGCAGCTGTGGGGAGAGAAGGGGGTTTGCTTAGCAGAGGCTGAATTCATTATGGATGTGAATAAAAGCTTCCAAATAGGGAAAAYAGGGATGAGGGAAGGAAATGGCAATTTTATAACCTTTGGTTTAAAATGTTGGATTGAAACTATGCCTGTGAGAGGTTTCTGATTTCCCTGGGGGACTCATGCTGAGGTATAATAGCGATAATTTTAATGTTGGTGTTCAATCCTTTGTCATTTAGAGCAAATGGGGTGGAAAATTTAATTGCTGGAGGCTATTCCGTCAGGGAGGCGYGAGAGCACAAAGGAAAATGATGTGAGGAGAGGAAGCTGAGGGAAGAAGAGCCATAAAGAGCTGAAATGCTTTTGATTYTGGCAGGGGAGGCATTGGTGTGCCGATGCMGAGCGTGGCTGCACGTGGGCTGCTRTGTTGCAGCTAAAGGTGGTGTTTACTTCTGAATAGTTTTCCAGAATGCTTGTTTTTGCCAATGGGAGATGCACTTTGAACTGAGTGACTTGTGCACTCTGGTTTCTGTGCAGCAGCCAGAGSAAATTTCTGCTTATTAAGGCAATATATTTGATCTGCAGAAATGTTGGCCGAGTCATAATAAAAAGCATTAAGTCTTAGGAAAGAGACTTTGTTCTGTGGGAGGAATAAAGAGTTCTCGGACTGTGTATAAATGACAAAACCACATTTATTTATTGGRAAGATTTTTCGTAATTTTCCAGTTTTTAGTGTTTTTTAATTTCCTTACAGTCTGCTGAAATATGGCTTCTTCCTCAGACTGTAGCTTCTGCAGTCTTCAACTTAGACTTTTCGGTTTTTGTGAGTCACTTTTCTATCAATGAGGTGGTGGAAATGGGCACGAGTCCTCCACTGGGAAGTGCCCATCCTTGAAGGTTTTAATGATAGTTCCCTCAGGTGAAAATCTCTTATGCATTCAGGCAGCTGCCTATGGTGCAGGCTTTTATTTGATTGAATTCTACATCCTTTGTGGAGCATTTTCCATATTTTGTTGTGGCTCACATGCTTTGGAAATATCATACTTTGTCTGCACCTCACAGCACCAGGCTGCTACTCTTTTGGGGTTTTTTTTAGCAGTTCTTTTTTAGTGCTTTGGGTTGGACCTGCAGTTTCTCAGTCTGCAACACAGCTGACTGTGGCYGTAGCTGCAAATGTACAGTGGCAGTGGCAGCCATGTAAAGGCAGAGATAATTCTGCAAAAATAAAATCAGCGATGCCAAGTGTTTGTTGAAGTACATAAATACATATTGTGGGACTGAAAATTGAAATGAGCACCAAGGCAGGTAAGAACTGTGTGCTTGTGCAGTACTGTGTGTTTGTAGGTACTAGATTGGCACTTGAGACTAATTCAGGGTATCCAGCTGTGGGGTCCTCAAGGTATGGATTTAAATAAGATGCTCTGAATTYTAAATGGGAGCAAACACACAGGGGAGGAAAAGGCTGTTATTGTTCAAGGATRAAGTGTCTATGGCTGTTCCCTCCTGTAGAAAATGAGATGAGAAAGCTGCCTGCTTTAATTCAGTCCTGTAAGCTTGAAAATACCTTTTGATCCAGGATTGCTGTGCCATCAGTTTGGGAGAAATCAAAATATAATACTTGGTATCTGTGTGCATCTTTGAACATTGTGGGTTTTTGCTTGCTGACAGGACTGACATGTTTGGGCTTGGCACAGCAGCTGCTTGGTGAATTCCATTTTCCAAATGCTGTTGTTGGAGCAGCCTGGCCTTARCTCTGAGTGTGTCTCCAGAGAATCTGTGCTCCTGATGATTTCCCATGTTTATGGTTTCAACTGTTGCCCAGAAATGTGGAAATAGCAAAAACTGAAGAAATGATGTGGAAAATAGTAAAATAACATTTGATTTCATGTAATGAACGCTGAATTTTGAGAATTAAAGTATCTTTCTCAGTGAGGGGTTGCCTTTTTGTTACGTGATTTAACAATCAGAAAAAAAAATTAAATAAGGTTCTGGAGTTTTTTTTACTTGGTGTTTGTCTTCAAGTGCAGGATGATTTTTTGTATTTCAGATATTTCTTTTGTGCTTGTCTGCAGATGATCCAACACAACCAGCTGATGTTTTCATTCATTCCAGGGAGAAGTCACATAAACAGAGGAACTTTGGTGGCTTTTCCTTTAAAAGCCCAGAGTTTTGCAGATGGCCTTTGTGCTTGGATTTTGTCATTTCCATTAGGCTTTCTGGCATCTTCCAGTATTTAGTTTCTCATGTTTGGGCTTAATCTATTTTAGGTTTTCCCAAGGGACTCAAAAGGCTGCTCGAAGATGAAACAATTAAAAAGGTTGGCGTAGGAATTGAGGGAGATCAATGGAAGCTGATGAGTGACTTTGAGATCAAACTGAAGAGCTTTGTGGAGCTGGCTGACGTTGCTAATGAGAAAGTAAAACTTAAAACCTTTTTGTTGTGGGAGGGAATCTTGTTATTGTGCTGTGCAAAAGGAGGCTTCCTTSTCTTGGTAGGAGTTCAATTTCTATAGCAAACGTGTCCTGTGGRATAAAGCAGAGATTTATTGTAGCTTGTTTAGAAACACCTCTCAAAACCTGCAAAAACTAAGTAATGTCTTTCAGTGAGCCAGTTTTTAATCAACATTTGTCCCCTTTCAGGTCTGTTCACTTTTAGTATTTACAAGATGTAGCTTTTTAATTCAGCTGCAAATGCTTTTTCCTTGAGGGATGGAAATGGCCAGATTATTCTGCTGGCAACAGTGTCATTGTCCCAGCAATGAATAAGCCTTATAAACAGGGTACAAGAAGGCAGCCTTGCTGCCATGGCTTGCTGGTGCTGCAGGGAGGCATCAAGGTCTTCCTTTAAGTCCTCCCTGCAGAGGTATCTCTGCCACACAATCTGGAGCTGTGGAAATATCTCGATTTCTGTGATTCTCAGGGTGGTGTCACCTCAGCTCTGGTGTGGGTGCAGTTTCTAGCACCTGGTGACCTGTTGTTTACAAGTTGTTCTGCATTTAGCACACCCTGAATTTCAGTTCTGTTTCAGAGATTGATGCTGTGCTGTTTTTTTAGGGRAGAGAGCCAAAGGTTCATTGCCTTGCAAATAATTCTTATTTCTAACATGTCCCTTAAAGCTTTTCTTTCTGTATGCACCAGGCTTTTCCTTACCTGTGCTTGGTCTCTCCACACATTTCTCATTCCTTCTGTGTTGCACCATCAGCATTGGGAACAGTGCTTTCCATAAGAGCCATTTTAGACTTTCACTTCCTGATGGATTTTAAATGATAAAAATTACCTGCTTTGCTCAAGCAGTGAAATGAGCTGTTACTRCTCAAATTTGGAGTTTCCTCAGTCACCCCCCTTTTTTTCATCCCCTAATTCAACTCAGGGTAATTTGTGATGAAGATGAGCSATGTGATCTCTGATAGCAGCTTAAAAGTCTTCTGCTAAAGAGAAAACAAACCAAAAATAAACTTGAAAGAGAATAAAAGGAGAGGATTATATATAATGGCACAATGGGAGGGGAAGGGCTGGGGGAACCTAAAAAGAACAGTTGGGAGGGTTTTTTGATAGCAGATTGAAGGCAATGAGCTGATAATGCTGCACTGCTGCTGTTCAGCTTCACACTTGTGCATATTTTCCAAGTAGGAATAGCAGCAGGCTGTGCCYGTGAGGATCCTTTTACTCTAAAGCAAAGTTTCCTAGACAGGCTCTTGAGACAATAGTGTGCAGCAATTGTGATTGSCAAAGGATTGCAAAAGTAGTGAAACAGCAGCGTGTTAGGGTGGCTTTTGGAGGCTTGGGATGAGCTGCTTTCAGCACCCAGAATAGTGCTTAGTGTGGGCTATGGCTTTGCTCTTCTGCTTTGTGCCTGACTTCAGCCTTACAAAACATGTCCAACACTCACAGGCAGGCTTTAATATTCCTCTGTTTTTATTAARTAAACCCCTGGTGTTTGATATTGAGTTTTTCTAATTAGAAAGGCAAATAACAGAAAAATCCTGGAGGAGAGAGGGGGTGCTGTTTAAGTTGAGGGTTTTTATTTTATCAACCCAGAGGTTGYTTTGTACAGATACTTTGTATTTTTGATAGCGTGACAGCACTGAGAAGAGTTACTGCTTTGAAAAACTAATTATGTTTTGACTAACCCAGAACTCTTCGCTTCTAACAAGGGATTGAGTGCTCTTTCTGGGAGGGTGCAGGTGCTTTTCCTTTTAAACAAATCCTCTGMTTTTGGTGTTYTGTTTGGTTTTTCTTTCCCCAGCTCAAGTGTAAGGAGACGTGGAGTCTGAATGGTCTGGTGAAGCACCTTTTTGGCAGGCAGCTKTTGAAGGATCARTCTGTCCGCTGCAGCAACTGGGAAGAGTTTCCACTCAACGAGGAGCAGAAGCTCTATGCAGCCACAGATGCCTATGTATGTACCACAGGGATCACCATTCCAACCTCTGGGAATAAATCCCTTYTCCAGTGTGCTCTTAGCTGGTTGTTTCTTTATTCCCTTGTCTGCACATGTTTCCTGTAGCTTGTTACCATTTTCGGTTTGGTTTCCTTCTGCTTTTGTCATCTTTCTTATCTGCTGATGAGCCAAAATCCTGTTAGATACAGTATGTGAGCTGAAATTCAAAGGCAACTTAGAAAAACACAACTTTCTGTGATGTCTAATGCAGGAGAACCACAATATGGATTATCAAGAACAGTTCAGTTGCATATGAGTTTTGTGGCTCTCTAGAAGTCCCTATTTTTTCATTATTTTGTATGAAGTTTGGTTTATCTCAGTTCTGTGAAGTGTTTTGCCTATATGCTGCCGGGTGCCACCTGCTTGCTGGGAGAAAATCATTCCTTATGGCAGGAAAAATAATCCCTTCAGTCTCTTATATCTATGCTTAGAGGAAGGGAAGTGGGACAGTGGTTTCTTTTCTGACTTKTAGTTTACTTAAGAGTTTAACTGTGGAGGGTTTAGCACCTGCAAAGACCCAAAMCAGTGAGGAAAAGATTTTAAATTTTTTTTGTGCCTGGTTCAGCTGTTCAGGCTGAACAATGCATCTTTTTTTAGACAATGCATCTTTCCAACTATGCTCTGTTCACCTGGCCTGCCCCTTGGAGCCTCCCAGGAAAACATGAGGGAGTAACTTGTTTCTTTTTTCAACACGTGTAGCCTAATTAGCACATTGCTGGCTTCAGGCTGTATTTTTCTGTTAGAACTCATTATTCATACCAAGGGAAATACTAAACACACCGAATCCATCTTGGTAGGTTTGTAGCTCTTCTCCTGGAGCACGGCATGAAATGTGAATGAGATGAGCAGATGGTGGGATGGGGAGCTGAGTACAGGGAGCTTTCTGTGTGCAGTGAGCTTGCTGAGATCAACCACTGTGGGATCTGTGTAAAGTATCCATTCCAAAGKGAGTCCCAAGTCAGCATTTGGCCTTTAGTGCAGCATTCTGGAACGTGTAACCTGGTCCTGATAGGCAGTTTAGTCAGGGTAGTGGTGTGAGCCATATTCCATTTTGGAATTTTGCTGGTCACTGTGTATTGGTGCCATGCTTTGCCTGATTAACACCTCATTAATTTTTTTATTCTTGTTGTTTTTTCTCTGTGGAGTACTGAGTACTAATTATTCCCTTTCTCTCCTAGGCTGGCTACATTGTTTATGAAAAACTGAAAAAGATGAATAACAGTGACCGTAAATTATTTAATGTAAGGAAAGGTAAGTTGTCCATCCAAGCTTAAGGAACTTGTTCAATGTACAATTGCATATTCCATTTCCCAACAGGTTCTTTTTTACAGTATCAGGACTGTTTGGCTTCTTGGTGATGAGAGGTCACTTGCAGAAGGAGTAGATAGTATAAACCCTTGGATGCCCAGGGTAACCATACTCTGTGACTGTTTTCCACAAAAGGCAGGATGATGTTTGTTTGTGTTTGTCTCTGCTGTACACAGAGATGGGAAGCATYCCTGCTGTCATTCTGCTTTGTTTATGAAAACACTTCAGTGAGTTAATTTCAGTGCTGCTGGTGCAGGGACAAATACCTAATCTAAGATGAAATAAAGCCACAAACCAAACCATGTTAGGAAGTAATCATTTTATTGAGGCATAGAAATAGGACCTAAATGTTTTAGAGCAGCTTAACATTATTTACTTCATCGAGGTGATTTTAACATCTTGGTTTTGTTCAGTTCTGTGTTTCACAAAGAAGATACTGCAGGTAGCTTAAGATTGAAAAAGAGGTAGTGAGGTGTTTGTTTCCTTTTTGTTTTCGCTGAACTTGACTTTTCTGTCAAAGGCAGAAGTGGCAATGCTGTCCCCTTGATACGAGGTGCAGGTTTAGTCAGCATGTCTGTGTTAGCAGCTCTTTGCTGGAGCTGGAGGGAAGCAGGGAGGGATCACTTTGTAGTGGTTCTGTTGTGTACCTGTTTTCCCTGAGCGTGTGTAATGGAAGAGATGCAGTGCTGAACTATGCAGAAGCTTGGCCTGATTCCCTGTGCTTGACCTTTAAGCCCTGGAAAAAGCTGCCTTACCAGCTGTAGATCCTGTAGGAATTCAGTTGCAGGAATGTGAGTTATTTGTGGATGTTATTACCAAATAACCAATTGTTACACTTGTTACAGATGCCACCTCTGAGGGTGTGAAGGAGCGTTTGACTTCACTGGCTGAAGAGATAACAGACCTGGCTTCTCATATCCCTGACTCTTCTGGACAACARGAAAACTTCCAGAGGTCAGCTTTTACACTTGTCTCTGTCTTCAAGATCAGTGTTTTGCTTTTGATATCTGAGGTCCCACACAACAAAATACACATGCACTAACAGATATCTGTAATTTATCTGTTATTTTCCAAGAATTTTTTTTTTTACTATGTAGGAGTGTGTTTTCACTGGTCTAATTGCAATTTGAYACTGAACTTGTCTGTCTTTGGTTCTAGAGTGTAGTAACTGCCTCTATAATTTTGTTTTACCTTCCTTGATTTGCATTCTAGGGCTTCAGAAATCCTAGCTGAGATATCAGAGAACATCAATGCCTTAAAAACCACACTGCTGGGCTCAGGTTGCCCTTCTGGGTTGGAGAGAAGCTGTGGTGCAACTCCAACACATTTTGAAGTCAAGTCAGCAARTGTGGGAGCACAAAAAGCAGAATGTGCTGAACAGCCTGAAGGTGACCTCAACATCTGCTCTGATTCTACACTGGCTGCCCTCTGGGAGGGAGAAGGGAGTGGAGAGGAGGCACAGAGAGGTAACACAGCTCTGGGAAATGGGGCTCCAGCAGCCAGATTTACAGACAAAGAGGACCGAAATGACTTCATGTCCCTGGACATTACTGAGCAAGAGCTTCAGGTCTTGGAACGTGAGGCTGAAAAGGARTTGGTCAATGAAGCTGTTCCCGAGGTAATGAGAACTTGTTAAGTTCTATTTCTTTCAGATATCTTATTTTTAACACACAGGCCTCAGACTGAGTGATGAGCTTAACTATTTTTGGTAAGAAGTTAAAGCATACAGAGAAATGGCTTACAGTAGGTACAGAAGGTTGTAARGTTGTGGGTAAATAGAAATTACTTTGCTGCTATGAGAATTGTGTTGATTTTGTAGGAGGCGTGTTCCACAGACAATGAACAAAATGTTTCCTGTGTCATTGAGAGCGATGAAGAGCTGGAAATGGAGATGCTGAAAGTGAGTGCCTCAGGGTTTATTTTTCAATTTTTTTCCTAATGATGCTGCTCTGGGATCACAGTGGAGTGGAGCACAGTTAAGGGGAGGGAATGTGAAGCAAAACAGTGCTGCTTACAGAATATGGTCAGAATAAACATATGGATACTTAAAGAATTCAATTTGCTGATGTTAGACTGGAGTGTCATTTGCATCATGTGGCATCTTTACTATACCAGCCTGGGCCTGATCAACCCACTGGATTTAAGATGTTATAACTAGATAAAAACTTGYATATTCCCATGTCACATTACCTCACATAGGCATTTTATCTACCCTTTCATGCTCCAAAATAACTTCTTCCTCTTAATTTCTCAGTCTCTGGAAGATGTAGATGATTGTGAAGGAGTTTTACCTGAAGGAGAGTCCAATAATGCCAGGAAAACTCCTGACACAGAAGTTGATATAACACCAGATGGTGATGAAGATGAAGGCATTGAAGAAGAAGAGGAATATTTTGGTATGTTTTTACCTTCAAATTTTAGTGGATGRTGAAATAAATATTAAAAAATCACTCTCTGTAGAAGCAGCTGTGGAAGTACAGTGAGTTCTAGTGGTTGGTTTCTAAAACAGGAAGATAAATCTCACCTGGGTTTCCAAGGGAGATCTTGGACTGTGTTGAAATGAAAATAGAAAGGTGTGCCTGGCAAAAAAGAGTGAAGTTCTGCCATTATCAGCAGCTGTCTGCTTAATGGGGCTAAAACGGGTGTGGGGTGTGGAGGCCCTGCAGAGCTGAGGGGACCTGAACACAGCAGGGGAAGGTGACACCTCCCCTGTCTGCCTTTGTTCTTCTCCTACTGCTGCTTCATGACAGAATTCCTAAATTCTGCCTTGGGATTGATTTTCATCTGTTTTGGGGTTGTCCCTGTGGAGACAAATCAAATGGGGGAAGAAAGCTGAAACGTGAGGAGAAACACACCTTGACTTGTTTGGATGAACCTGCTCCAAATGATGCAGTTATGCATTACAGTCCTGATGCTTTATCTCATTAATCAAGCCATATGTTCTCCTCCTCGTGCAGGGTCTCTSAGGAGCCTCTTTGCTTTTTTAATCCTTCATTCTCACCTGAAAATATCTTGAGTTTGATGTCTCTGTTTTCACAGGAATAGCCCAAATTCTAACCCCTGGGCATCACCAACTGTAAGCAGACTGTTGTTTGCAGAGACAGTGCTTTATCTTTTTAAAATTTAATCCCAAATGAGTGTTCTCTCTCCCACTAAAGATCCACTGCTGCCAGAACCTGGAGAAAGCCACATCACGTGTCTGAAGACCTATTTTGGGCACTCTTCATTTAAACCGTGAGTGTATTTTCTGTTAAAATGGACACTCCAGAGTGTGTTTTGTTGCCCTTCTTTCAACCTGGATAATGTTTTTTATTGCTACTTACTTGAAAAAAAATACAGACAAACACATCTAGGTCTTGTTTGCAGTCTCTTGTGTTGAAGAAAACTGATCCACAAACACTCTGAAAACTCAGTTATTATTTGTGATGTTTTGTGAATGTCTGCATCAAGTGCTGCTTGCCTGAGACCTGTTAGAGATCCCCACTTTGGCACTGATGGCCCTGCAGGCAGTACTTGGAGTGTCTGAGTGCTTGCAGTGTGCAAAGACAACACTCCAAGCAGCCTCAAGGGTCCCTTTAACCCACAATTCTACAGAATATGCAGTTTCATACAATTTACTCGTTAGCTGTGGTGGCAAAAATCAAGTATTCCCCTTTGTTTAATTTAAAGGGTCCAGTGGAAAGTGATCAATTCTCTTTTAGAAGACAGAAGAGATAATCTTGTTGTCATGGCAACTGGTAAGCTACCGTTGCATCCTAAGAAACAGCAAAAAGTCATTCCCTTTTTGGGGGGAGAGTAGTAAAACAAACATGATTTGGTTTTTTGGGCTCCCCAAGATGTTAATATTGTCTGTCATAGCTGCATAGAAAGCACAATGTCTCACTTGTGCATTTTTTTCCTCTCAGGCTATGGAAAAAGCTTATGCTACCAGTTTCCTCCTGTGTACACTGGACACACAGGAGTTGTCATCTGCCCTCTTATYTCCCTGATGGAGGACCAGGTGCTGCAGTTGACGTAAGTGACAGGCTGCTGCTGTAATCCCCRTGGGTTCCCATGGGTTCTGCCTGTGCCATTTCTGGCTGTTTCATGGTGCAGGCTGTTTGTGTGTCAGCTGCAGAGCATTTCTTTCTCAGGGGAGCACACACAGCCTGTGTCAGCAGTCTCACATCACTGGGTTTACCACGTAGGTGAGGTTGTAAAGGGTTGCTGCTGGTGAGAGGTTTCTCAAGGCACTTATTTCTGGATTCACAGGTTTTTTTCTGTCCAGACCAAAGTGATGGGGGAGCTGTTTGAGGCTGTGAGAGGTGTGTCAAAGTTTGCTAGGGCTTCCTTTGGCTGTGAGAAGTGACATCTGAGCCAAGTACAGCTGGAAGCTGTAGGCAATGCAGATCAAAGTTACAGCACAGATTTTCAAGAGGGACAGTGCAGTAGGTCTCCCAACACCTGGCCTCCTCACTTCCTGAGAGATCTGAGGGGGAAACTTGTGGGTGACACCAAATCACTCTGACATGAGCAGTTACAGRTGTTGTCAAGATAAATCTCTTTGATTTTTAGTACCTGATAATGCTTTCCCTACATGGGCTTGCTTCCTATTGTAAGAGCTATTCACTTCTGACACTTTTGCGCTGAAGCTGTGGGAACCACGCTGAGTTGTCTAGTTCATTCCTGCCTTGTCTGACTTGGGAAGAACGGGTCTTTTGTGCCAGAGGGGATATGAAGATGTTTTGAAGTGAAGAACATCAATTATGTGTGGCATTTTCTGCTGCACGTGCGTGCASATGAATGGCTGGACAGCCTAAGCTCCTCAACTGTTACTCTGCAGGGTGTCTGTGTTCATTTGCTGCTTTGACTTTTGCACTGTTTTCCTCAGTGGAAGGGGTTTATTCACTCCYTCCCCAGTGGGTCATTCATTTTGAAGGCTGAGGAGCCTGAATTTCTACAAAGTACAGCAGTTTGTCTGTCAGTCTGGCTGCAGTTTGGACCGAGCAGCTGCGGAAACCAAAAGCTCTGAGGTTGTGCACTAAATCACCAAGTTAAAGATAGAATATTAATTAATTGAGCTGGTAATTATTATGTCATTAAAAAGCAGCCCCCTGGTTTGAAATTAGCAGATGCAGTAYCAGTAGCTCACAGAAGACTGAACAAGGTAAAAAAAAATGGTGGGCTAGCAAGGCTTTCAGCCAAATGTGAGGAACTGCAGCAGTGAATAGTTCAAGAAAATACATTTAGCATATTGTTCTGGATGTTTTATTTGTGAACTTGGCTCCTGTGCAAGGAAAATGGTCTTCCTTTCTCTGATTCCTAATTGTACCAGTCCAGTGTGTGTCTTCTGGGAACAGCTGGAGGGAAAGTGGAAGAGCATTTGGGTGGCAGGAAGAGCCATGTACCACTCTTGCTTTTTCAAAAGGTATTTCTTCCACATGAAGATCCTTGAAGAAAGCAGTCTCTGACCTCACAGCTTGAACTTCTTYAGAAATGCTGGCACAGGCTGGAAGCTGAAGCTTGGAGAGGGAGTCTGTTCATGACTGTGCTTTTTTATTTCTGCAGAATGACAGGGATTCCAGCTTGCTTCCTTGGTTCAGCTCAGTCAAAACAGGTCAAGGATTCCATCAGAGGGTGAGTTTTAGCCAAGCTTTTTGATATTCTGGGCTGTGATACAGGACTGCTAGAGGGGTAGSATGTCTCCCTGTGCTGAAATTGCTGATTGTGGCCCAGCCCTGTAACTTTGCACTTGGRATATTGTTTGTATTCACCCAGGSTGAGAGTATGGGAGTCTACAGCCWCTGTCCTGGGGGGGTGGGGAGATGRGGCTTGTTGACTCAGCTGTGTTCTGTATATGTTATACCTGATTTTAGTCAGGTTTTATACCCATATCTGTCATCAACGCAACAGTCCCTTCTTATTCTAAAAACCAGCAAATCTGTTTTTCTTTTTCCTGTAATGCCTTGCTTTCCTGTTGTTCTGGAATGTTCACTGTGGTCACTGAAGTCTTCTTGTTCTGTATCAGAAATTGGTTCTTGTTCTCATACTGGTTTTCAATACAATCTTGACTTTATTGAATTTAGGTGTCTGGGTTTTTCTCATCTGTGACAGTGTATTTTTTTGGTCTTTCAGGGGTCAGTACAGAGTCATATACATGACTCCAGAGTTTTGTTCAGGGAATTTAGAATTACTTCAGGATCTTGACCGAACTGTTGGTAAGTTGGGGATAATATTGTGGGCAAATTGCCAGACAGCTTAAATTGACAATTATGTTTAAACCTTTTTGATAATTGAAGACTTTTCACCCATTTCTTGATGACAGTAGTGACACCATTTATTCCCATTCATCACACAAGATCCTGTCATTGATGAGAAAAGTCATACGTGTTAGAGACAATCAGGCTTTGTGTTACAATCCAGAAAACACAAAAAATGACATCTGTAATGGKTATTTGTGACTGTGATTGAGAAGCAGTGGGTGGAAAAAGATCCTGTTGGAACTAGCTTGAGATTTTGATCCACGTGAGGGATGTTGGATGTCTGGAGCTTGAATTATGGTGGGAGGAGAATGTAAAAGCTCTTGGGCCTTTTTTATGAAAGGAGATTTAAAGTTGGTGTAGCAGCAAACATTTGAGGAGCAAAAACTAAAGCCCTGCTGGTGATTTCTCAGGAAAGTGTGAATTTGTCTGTGCTGTGGTTTTGTGTCCCCCAGGTATCACCCTCATCGCTGTGGATGAAGCTCACTGCATCTCTGAGTGGGGCCACGACTTCAGGAACTCCTTCAGAAGTTTAGGCTTGCTAAAGAAGACTCTGCCATCGGTGAGGTTTGGATATGTTGGGTTTCTGATACAAGAAAACAGTTTGGAAATATCAGTTTCTTGATGTTGTGCTCTGGATGTACTGACCGTGCTGGTTCAGAGTTGGAGCAGTCCCTGTCAGTAATTGGGTTTTGGAGTTTTTTCAAATGCTTAAACAAGGGATGTTCTGATCTTAGATTAACAGAAACTTAAGAAATTTAAACTTCCTTGGATCTCTGTGCTGTGTAAGATGATGTTCCTAAGCTTCTGGTTTAATATTGAGGGATTTTGTTTTACTTAACTGAGTGGCTTGTGGGACCATGCTACTGATTTTCCTCAGGCCCTTACTGCATAAGTTCAAAAACTTAGGCCTRAACTTCCCATGCTTTTATTGGAAGTTTCATATGTCCCCTAAATTTAGCTAATCACATCAGCAAATTATTGTGGATTTGTTGAAGAGGCACACATTCAGAATAAAACTTTATATTTCAARGTTTCTGTCCCTRTCTGCTTTCTCAAGAACTCAAGATSACTATTAACTGTATTTTTCAAATGACAGAACTTACAATGATAAACACATTCAAGTGCTTGTTCACATTCCGTATCAGTTGACTCTTGAGGTTTTTGGTTTAAAAAAAAAATCATTGAGAGGTCATGGATGTTATTGGACTTCTCATTTCAGGTCCCCATTATTGCTTTAACTGCAACTGCGAGTCCGTCGATTAGAGAGGACATAGTGAGGTGTCTGAACCTGAGGAATCCCCAGATCACCTGCACTAGTTTTGACAGACCTAACCTGTACCTGGAAGTTGGACAACAAAGTGGAGACATCTGTAGGGATTTGAAGCAGTTCCTAAYTAGGAAAGGAAGGTAAGGATTTAAGCCTGGGTTTGATTGTTCCCTCAGATGTAGTTTTTTACAGGCAGGTGGCTTTTTTTGTTCTGTATCTTTACATGTTGTTGTTGTTGTTACTTTAAGCAGTTCTGTGTATGAGTTTGAAGGCCCCACTATYATCTACTGCCCTACAAGAAAGGCCACTGAGCAGGTGGTGTCTGTACTGAATAAACTCAGCGTGGCCTGTGGTACCTACCATGCTGGCATGGGGAACAAAGAGAGGAGAGACACCCACCACCAATTYATGAGGGATGAAATTCAGGTATGCAGTAGACAAAATTCTCTTGGTTCTAGTTAGAAWTGCAGAGTTTTYGGTAGAAGAAAAYTTTGGAATATCAAGCTGTGTTAACSWTGTCCTCTGTCTGCAATTCTGGGCAAAAAAATTGCTGGTCTGTGTTGACAGGAATAAGATTCCTGGCTAATCTTTCAAATTTCTGTAGTAATTCCCTTAAAAATGCATGCTATCCAAGGAAAATGGTGGGAGCTGGAACATGATCACAGCTTCTATGAGCTGCTTCTTTCCTAGGCAGGAGAGATATTCTGGGACTACTTGTGTTTGTTTGGTGCCTGTTGAGAACAGCTACCTGAAAACACTTCTACATTTGCCACAGCACATCATCCCTCTCATGTTTATAATCCTATGACTGTGCTCTGGCCAAACTCAGCACTGTGGGTCTGAAGTTGTTGTCATTCAGGCTGAATTTTGGGTGTGTAGCAGCAAATTCACAGCAAGTSTGTGAGCATTATTCTTTGGSATATTCTTTGGGATCACTTTAAGCACGTGGCTCSTGTTTTGCAGTGCGTTGTGGCCACGGTGGCGTTTGGGATGGGCATCAACAAGGCRGATATCCGGCTGGTGATCCACTACGGAGCCCCAAAGGAGATGGAATCCTATTACCAGGAAATGGGGAGAGCTGGGCGTGACGGGCTCCCTGCTGCCTGCTATGTSCTCTGGACTGCCACAGACTTGGCCTGTAACAGGTGAAGCTCTGGGTGATGGCTTAGGATTTTTCGTTTCTGTATTTTCATGCATCTGTATTCTTGTACTTCTCTAGTACAGCGCTAAAAACTACCATTTTCTCATCTTTAGACAAAACAATCCCTCTCTGAGCCTGAATCCAAGGACACCCCACTGCCTCAGAGCTCAAAAATATGTAAACAACAGCAAGTTGGGGGGGAGCAAGTTGGGGGTGATTGACATCATCACCTGTAAAGATCATTGGAGAATTAAGACCCAATATGTTAATAAGGCAGAACTTATAAAAGGGGAAGATCTCGTGACCCGGTGTCCATTTTGGGTGTAGCCTCAGGAGGAGGCTTTTGTCTGCCCTAATGTACCAATAGGCCTGTTAGGCCTGGATTAAAGTTGTATATTCTCATTCTCTTAAGTTTGTCTGGCCTCTGTTTCAGATCAGCCTGATTGATAAGGCATCATGGGGACAGCCCTTTTCCCCCTCCTCAGGGCCTTTTGCCATTGATCTCTACATTTCAGTAGCCTGTGGGCTTGGAAGAACCTCTCTCTCTTCCCTTCTACCCTCCTTGGGATAATGTTTAGAAGAATATGAATAAATGTTCTCCTGAGTATGCCCCATGCTCTGAGGATCAAGGTAGTGGAGAAGCAGACAGGCAGCTTGGGTCTGGTTTTAGTAGGATATTTTCCTAGCTCTTCCTGCTGAGTTAGAGAGCATTGTCTGGCATGTTTCAGTTTTGCTGTGGGACAGGGAAATAGTGGTCAGTATTTAAAACTCTGCTTTTTTTGCTCCTGTCTGACAGACGCCTCCTGAACGAGATACGCAACGACAAGTTCCGGCTGTACAAGCTGAAGATGTTGGCAAAGATGGAGAAGTACCTGGTGTCCAAGAGCTGCAGGAGGAAGTGAGTGCTGGGACCTGTTTAGTGCTGTGTCACTGCTGGCAGCTTTGATAAGAGCTGCTGTGACTTGGTCACAGCTGGGGGTTGGARCCAGGAGGCATCTTGGACTCATGAAGTGTTCTAAAAGCACTGAATATTCTATTCTGTATTAATAAGCAGTATCAAAAGTACAACCTTCAGCAGATCAAGTGTTTCCTTATTTGCTTTTTTTTTTAAAAAAGGACTATTTTCTGTAGAGGAATCAAAGCTAAATAATTGGTTCCCCAATGAATCCATTAATTATGCTGATTTCAACTCAATTTTCTGCAGTAAATTTCATGTGTAAATTCTTGGTCATTTATTGAATTCTTTTCATTCTCTTGGGTAGAATCATCCTTTCTCATTTTGAAGACAGACAACTCCGAAAGGTTTCCTCTGGCATCATGGGCACAGAAGAATGCTGTGATAATTGCAGGTCCAGGTAAGTTTTCTTCCCTAAAGGCTGATCCTACAGGTTATGTTATCTCAGACTGACTGACAAGGCAAGTTATTTAAAAGAACTGAGTTTCATGCATCTGGTCTTGCAGCTGTTCAGCCTGAGGTTTATTTTTGAACAGCTCTCTAACCYTTTTTTAATGAGTTGAGCAAGCCGTGATAACCTCTAAATTAGGCTGTGGGAAAGCCTGGGAGCAGAGCAGGATCACWGTTCCTAAAGTGTATTTAGAACAATACACTGAAACTGCAAAATACAYTCTTGTTCATCAGTTTAAGCCCTGTTAGGTAATTAATCCCAAAAGACAACACTTACAAATGGTGTGTGGTAGCAGGTGTCTAAGGCTAAATTGCCCCAGTGTCCAGGGAGCTGTTGTCCTGTGCTGACATGTGCTCTTTTAACCGTGCTAATAATCTCATGGATGTGCTGAGGGGGCCTCAGGGAGCTGATACTCACAGAGGGATGAGCAGAAACACCTTCTCAGATTTTCCTGTAGTTGTTACAAAGCTTTTCCTGAAGTTATAGGAAAGGATCTCATGGTTCTGCTGCAGCCTAACGCTTTGTGATCCCAGGCAAGATGTGAGGTTGTGTTGCTTTCTGGAGAAGTGTTACCAGTTCAGCCACGTTTCTGCTTGTCAAGGATTAGGAAATCTTCACCTGGCCTCTACTAAGTAAAGAAAGAATTMAAATGATCATTTCCCTCTTTGCAGTCACCTCGCTGTGCCAATAAAGAGCCAGGTAGTGAATTTGTATTGCAGAACTGAAATAGTTTGAAATAGATAATTTTCCTTTTTCTCCTTAGCAGTAGTTTGTGCCAGAAATTTTTCAATGGGTTCCTTCAGTCAGTAAAAATGCATTAAGAARCCTTACATACCCTTTAATAGGGTTGTTCTTTAGTCCTGTTTTTCATTCTTCCTTTATGTTCTTAGAGAAACAGACCAAAGCTTTTAACTRCAATTAAAGAAATGTGGTTGCCCAAACCAGCCAAAATACTTAATTCAGAAGGTTTCTGAGACAATGTTCTGTAACAGCAGGTGTTGTGGAGAACTTATTGTTGGGTTGAGCAGTTGTCTGAAAAGTTACATTGATAGAAATATAAACGTATCTTTGAAGTTACATTGATAAATAATTAAATATGTTTAAATGTATAGAACTAGGACTGAAATTAGAGCTAAGTGCAAGTCAATCACTTGTGGTTATTTAATTTAATTATTTCATTAATCGCTGGGTTGCCAATCTTTGGAACAAGGGAGAGGGGACTTGATTTGTTTGTGTTGAACTTGGCTTCCTTTGTGCCTTTCAGAGGCTCCTGCCCTGCAGTCCCCAGTGATTTCAAAGGTGGTTTGCAGGACTTTGGGAAGCAAGCGTTCCAGCTGCTGTCTGCAGTGAGTGCTCTGGATGAGAAGTTTGGGACCAAAATGCCAATTCTGCTTCTTCGAGGGTCTGTAAGTGATGGTCCAACCCGTTGTGTGTGTTCTGAGGGGAGGGGTGTTACAGATCAGTCAATAYTTGGATGTACATTCGTGTCAATGTGTGATACCATTTTTCTTGGAGAGATGGATATTTCTGTAGAGAGGTGGTCTTGATCAAGCAACATACAACAAGCAAGATGATTGTCCTTTAGTTTTTTATAAAAATGCATAATTTTGATTATCTTGAAAGAAACAGCTTTTTCAGAATGAAGGATAAACATCTTGGCTTAATAAATAGCTTGCTTATATTTGAATAAAGCCAATGATGGATTCCACTGTAGCATTGTGTTGCTGGTTGACTTGGGGTAATGAAGTGGGAAGTAGAGTACTAGAATGAATATGAGTTGTTTCTATACACCTCTCATTTTAATTGGTTTGAAATACTAAGCAAGAAATTCACTGGAAATAAAATTAGAATAGGAASAAAATCACTTTTTATGTTTACAAACTGAGGAGAAAAAGAATGGCCTGTGATACTTGATAAAACTGGGTGAATTATGTCCCTGGTTTGACCTTTTAATGAAGTTACATTGCTGATTGTTACACAAGTGTATCTAGGGAGAAATGATCTTGTCACAGCCAGGAAGTGGATTAGGATTGGAATAGGTTASAGGAGGCTCMTGGGTTTTTGGTTTACTGGTTGTATTTGAAGCTTTCTTCCACAAAGACTGGATAAATCTGAGATTCTTTCAAAAATTCCAGGGCTCTCAACGCGTGCCAAGCTGGTGCCAGAGGCACCCTCTCTTTGGCAGTGGAAAAGAGTGGCCAGAGAACTGGTGGAAACTGCTCTGCCAGCAGCTGATAATGGAAGGGTTCCTCAAAGAAATCCCAGGGCGTAACCACAAGTATGCAACCATTTGTGTGCTCACCCAGAAGGTACTTTAGGTTGTGAAATGACCCACTGAGAGCTGCTTCTGAGTAATCCATAGCTAAGCMATGTGGTTTATTCCTTACAGGGTAGGAATTGGCTGTCGAAAGCTGCCTCTGACTCCAATCCAAGTCTKCTGTTACAGTCCAGTGAAGACCTGAACCTGGAGAGAACTTCTACAAGGTAATTGTGTTCTCTTGAASTCTTCTTTACTAACCTCAGATCTGACTCTGAAACCTGCTTTTGGAGATGGCAGTGTTGAACAGAGGAGGCTTTGAGATTCTCAGTGTTCTGGGTTTTTTTCATGAAGAACRGTGATTCTAATAATTAATCAATAAMTTGGTTTGCCAGATACATCCCTGTACCAACTTGCAATCAGTTTTTTTAGCAAAATGTTATTTTTTCAAGGGCAGTGTCACTATACAGTGGAATTAAGATATAATTAATTCCATTACAGCAGCAGACCTTCGCCTGTCCACTCCAGGCAGCGCTCCCCAGGCACAAAAGGAACAACACAGTCACCAGTCAAGCAGGTCTGTASCACTGCAACCCTGCTGCAGTGTGATCCATCCTTGCTCATATTAAAAAAAAMAACTTGCAAACATATCACAAATTAATATTTTGTTAACAGCAAACTTGGTGAAAAGATGATAAATCAATATTTGTCTTGTTATTCTGGGTTTTTTTTTTGTAGATATCTCTATATGAGATGTTTGCCTATGACAGAAAAGGTAAAACTCCTCCAAGAAGTTCTAACATGCTTAACAGGTACAGTATTTGAAATGAAAACAGAATGACCTAATTCTAACCATGTTAATGGGGATACTGCTGGTAGGGTGGTCCTTAAAATGAGCATTTTCCTGTGAAATGGGTGTGGAAGTGTKTAATGCATTAAAAAAGGACAAGTGCCTTGTTTAATKCATTWAARAAGGACAAGTGCACAAAGTTGCTGTGTTCAGCATTATATTTCAAAATACATTGTATTTACAAGTTTTAACAGTTAAAATCAGGGAGTGTGGAGAGCTCTGCCTTTCCACACCGGTCTGGAGAAGAGTGAGACCAAGCTGAGGCTCCCTCAGGTCAAAAGAAATCAAATAACTGCTTGCAAAAAGCARACCAAGTAATTTGTTTTCCTGGCTGATGGGCTGCTTCTGATTAAATGCAGCTTGTATTTCTGAGTGGATTCCTCCTTCAGGCCACCATTCTGGTGCTGGCAGATGACAGGAACCAAGACTGTGTCACTTAGGGCAATAGTTGCCACTGCAGCCATGTGAAAATAAATTATTTCAGGGACAGTTAAAATCCAAATCAAGTTATTTTGCAATGTGCTTGGAAAAGGAGACTCTTAGTTTAGCTTGTCTGCTAACAGATAGTGCAGTGTAATCATGGCAGTYCAATTGAGGGTGTCCTTGTGTTCATGAGCCCATGGCTGGGAGCTGTGCTAATTCTACTCACAGCAGCTCTGTCCCTGGCTCTGATGATTTTCAGGTTATTGGTGCTGTTTGCAAGAATTCATGTTCTCAGCCACAAGGAGGGCATCAGAATTGATGTCATGAGTGGACAAGTGATTGTTAGAGCTTATTTTTGTTATATGGGAATCCAGYTCTTCAGAGTTGTTGGTGGGTTGGGTTTTTTCCCCCCAAGCTCCCACAGACGTTATTTCATTTGCTCAAGCTCTGTACAGTAAGAGCCTGTTCTAAAGTTACAGGATGAGAACAGAGAATCTGTGCCATTAGGTATTCTGCTGGTTCTACCCCAACCAGCTCCAGTCCTGTCTGGGTGCAGAGYTGGCATGAGGTGCTGTCAGAGCTGGCAAAAGAAGTTAGGCTGCTGCTCTCCCACAGCCTTGAACCAAGTTCCTGAGTGAACTGATCTGGTGCAGGGCTTGCTTCACCCTTGATTTCTGTGGTAGTGTTCCAGGGCGCTCACCATTGAAGTCTCCTTTGAAGCCYCAAGAACCAGGTGTTTCAGCCCAAGAAAAAGAACTGGAGGTAAGCTTTTCTGGGATAGGGAGTACATCTCTGAATTGCAGTCATCCTGCAAACCACAGTCCTGTGTTTGGAGCAGCTGGTTTGGACAGCTCTTAAAATTACTGAGTTGTTTTGAATAGAAGGCTCAGAATAGGTTTGAATACACTGGGGGGATTAATGGATTACAGGATTTTTGTGTATTATTGGAAAGATCAGGGAAGTGATAACCTTTCCTCTTGTGATAATGATACCTATGAGTGATGCAGAGCTGCTTGATGAGACTTTGGCTCCTTGCTTCCCAGACTGCTCTGTATGGCAAGCTGCTGACTGCTAGACAGAAGGTAGCTAATGAGAAGGAAATTCCTCCAGCTGTCTTGGCAACCAATAAGATCCTGGTGGAGATGGCCCAGATAAGGTAAAGCCAGCATGCAAACATGTTGTACAAACTGGGGAGGTTGCAAGCCAAGTCACAAAATCGTTTCCTTTGTCTGTTGGGAGGGTGGGGCAGCTCAGCTGGTGAAGCATCTCAAATGCCTCCACCAGCTACTAAAAGTCATTGGACAGCAATATTTTGGGAATGTGTATGTTGTTGCATTCTCCATCCTAAACCAGGCCTACGAGCATTGAGATCCTGAAGAAGATTGATGGTGTATCTGAAGCCAAGTCCACCATGTTGATGCCTCTTCTGTCTGAAATTAAGGATTTCTGCCAAGCAAATGGTTTGCAGGTAAGATGTACTYAAGTGACTCCTCCTTGGCCAGAGTCTTAAGGATGAGATTTGTCCTGCAGCTGTTGGACTCCATGGAGTCGTCTTTGTGTTTCACAAAATAATACCATCATCTAGGAATGGGAGTCAAAAGCATTCCTAGATTTTTAGTTCTTTTCACGGAGTCTGTGTTGAGAAAGTTTAGCTCAAATGGGTGAGTTTCCCATGCAGACTGAATGCCACAGTTTGTTCTGATGGAACAGTTTCGTATGGAATGAAGAATACCTAAGATGATGTGTTGGCCTGAGCACTTTTCTCTTCTGGCTGTTTTTAAGAAGATGGGAATATGTGGGTGTCCATCTGGATTCCCTCCTTGCTTTGTCTTTTTTTTTTTTTTTTAAAGAACATGGAGCTGAAGTCAAAATCGATCTCCAGAGAAATGAATGTTTATCAGAATGTTATTTCTTCAGACAACTTCAGATAGTGGAAGGGTGACCCATGGGTTGTCACTGGGATACAATGAATTTATTTCTGTTTTATCTCACTTAGACCGACATATTCCGCACATCTGAATGTAAGGTTCAGAAAGAAGCATCTCCCTGGAAGTCTGCTAGAGCCCTTTCTCGCTCAGAGGAYGTCACATATATCCTGTTCCAAGAGAAGAATCTCTCTCTGGTAAGCTCTTGCCTGTGGAGGATTTTTACTTGGCTGAAAACTGATAGCAGGGATGCTTTGTCTCAAGGAAGGAGATGTGGAAATTCTCTTGCATGTTTTGCACTGTGCAGGGGTGGGAGTACTTTAAAACTCTGAGKCAATACCTTTCCTGGGAAATGGCAGATCCTCTGAGATACCTCTGTGAAAATAGTGGCATGGAAAAATGAGGTGGGATACAATGAGTTTTKAATTCCAAAGTAAGAAACTCAAGTTGCCTTGGGTTTTGCTTAGCCCTTCCCAAGAGTATGGGTAAGCCTTGTAAGGTGGTCCCTGATTTAAAGATGTACCTTATGGAGACCAATTAATAAGAAATAATTGTACAGTTATTAATGGGCAATTTGATGCTCTGTATCCACTAATCCTGATGATATGCACAGTATGTGTATTCCCTGTGGAGAAATTAGTAGAAACTTGGAAGCTGCTTTTTTGGAGAGTACAAGACACGAATTGGAATTCTCTCCTTGAGAAATACAAGTTTGAGTCGATCAAGTTGGAGATGTTTTTCTCCAAGGCAAATCTTTTAAGAGAAGAATTCATCCAACACATGAAAATGAGAGGGAATTTGTTTTGGTGCTGTTATCCATATTCTGTCTGCATGGATGTTCTGTGGGCCATGTGGGCCCCTGGAAGGTTGGGTGCTGCTTTATCTTGGCTGAGTTCAAGGTGGAATGTTGCACTCCAGCTATGAAGTAGTAGTTTTGAGAGAGAAAAACATTTGACAAGCTGGAAAATAAATTAGGTAATTATTAGGAATAATGCAGCATTTGGGGAGCTTTGTTGCAGTGCTGTGTGCTGGTGTCTGGATTGTTTTGGGAATGACTTTTTCACCATGTTAATCCTTCATGCCTTTGTTTCCCCAGAAAGCCATCAGYGAGTGCAGATCTCTGCCCGTGGCTGTGGTTGGCACTCACCTGCTGCAGGCTCTGAAAGCTGGCTACACTGTGAGCCTGGAGAGAGCAGGTTTGACTCCTGAAGTTCAGCACATCATTACCGATGTTATCCGCAAACCTCCCATTAACTCAGGTGWGCTTCTCGTGCCAGGTAGAGCCCATCAAAACTGGAAGGGTCACTGCTTTCCTTTCAAGATTCACTTGTAAACCAAGTGGGGCAGCCCTGTACAAATCCTTAGACTCAATTGTATGGAAAAGATCGAGATATCCCTCTTAAATCTGTATTTACCCAAATGTTTTTGGAGAAAACATCAGCCTGACAAAGTGTTCTTGTGGGACTGACATACTCAGATAACACACTGGGAATTTATGACATGATCTTAAGAGTCAAACCCATACAATTTTATATTCTTATCTTTTCTATGCTTTAATGAGGGACACCCAATGTGTTTTATAATAGGAAAACTGAATTAGGGGCAAGAAGCTTAAACAATTAATACTGTATTTATATTTTTTCAAGACACTACCAAAATTCAAGAAATTAGAAAACTTACTCCTGCCAATATTGAGTTATATCTCATCAAGATGRTGATTGCACTGTTGGAGAAAGAGGATAAAAATAAATCTCAGGATGGCTCAGGCATCAAAAGAAGGTTGGTGTGGCCTGAAGGGAAGCAGGAAAAAACAGAAGCAGATCAAGCAAGCAGGGAAGGTGCCTTGTGGAATAAAACACAGGTTAGTAAAAGGAGGTATAAACTGTTCTGTGAAATAATGGTTTTTTTGTAGGGCAGACTAACAGAATGTTGTTGCMGTTTTCAGCAGTGCTTAGTGTCTTGTCTTCCCAATCCATGTCTCCCCTCTCCCTTAGTTTTGAGTAGAACTGAGCACTCCTCTGGGAAGGAGGAGGCAAAGCAGAAACTGGGGATTCTTTTTGGATCAGTATTGACCTAGGAAGACATTACAAGTTCTTCTCAGTATGAAAACTTGGATCCTTCATGGCAGCCAAATCCAGGTTGTGCCCTTGCTTTGCTTCTCTGCATTAGTACCTATAACCAACCTGGTGTAGAAAAAGAGATTGTTCTACTATGCAGGAAGCAGGAAGGTTAAGAGGGTGAAAAAGCCAGAGGCTGGCAATGCCAGCCAGGAATGTCTTTGAGTTTTCCATGTTGCTTKAAAATGCTGGGCACAGACTGGTAAGTGTCTCCTTGGGGGCAAATCTTGGGGCTGTTTCAGGRAATCAGGATAGTGTCAGCCCTCTGCTGTCCTCTCTGACCCCAAGTCCCAGTTCAGCACCTTGTACAAAGRGCACCCTGCACTGAGTGGGTGCATTCCTGGTGGGAATGGTAAAAAGAAATAGCATACTCCAAATCCTGCTGCCTGTGCTGGCATTTCATGTCTGTTCCTTACAGGGTTTTGGGCTGATTTCTTACAAGGCCAACTCWAACAATTTTTCAAGCACTGCCATTTTGCCAAATTGATTTTCTTGCATCCCTGAGGGCTGTTTTGTTTCTCCAATATCCGTGTCAGAACCACCTTTTTCCTGCAGTTGACCTCCTGACAGTCAAATTGCCTCAGCTCTGATCACACTTGTTCCTGCTGCTGTTAGCTCCTGGAGCTAATAATGGGAATGACATGCTATTAATAATCAAATTAATATAATCCAAAGGAGTAGACAGCAAATCCAAAAGCTAATCCAAAACCAGTCTTTATTGACTTCTCCTTCAGAAGATATCCTGTTCTAATAATTCTCTGTAGCAAGCAATTTTAAATCTGTTAATGGATGTTCTTGGATTTGAGCAGCCTGACATTGCTGCTGCTTTTACAGGGTAATTGGATCAATCCAGCATCCAAGGAAGGAGTACAGAAACCCCCTCTGCATGTGGTGCCTTTGCCTTCGGTAAACTGATGTTCTTACTCTAATAAAGCACGTGGTAAATTTGCCATTAGTGAGGATTTTGGTAACACAGGGATGTGTAGCTGATCCAAAAATCTCAGCGTGACTGCWGCAATCTGTGACCAGCAGGATGGTAAAAAAAAACATTAGTTAATATCTCTGTGCCYACTGTGCTGGTTTTAACTGTTACTTTTGCCCTAAAAACACATTTGAAAATACAACACTTGTGAGTCAGAAGTAAATATTTCAAGTAAATATTTCAAGTTTTCAGAGCCATAGGGATGGAGGGAGTGTGTTTCTCCACTAAAATAAACAAAAAGGCCTAAGTACAAGTTTCAGTTGCTGTGTGTTAGTATTGCATGAACTTCACTTGCTCCAATTTTGTTGTGGTGAAATGAATAATAGGCAGTGCCCTCATTAAGCAGAGGTGTTGGAAGTTTGTTGATAATGGATTGTGACACAAGTAACATCCTGCTTCCTTTGTGTCCCATGGGAAGGCTGCAGGGAGCGTGGATGCCAGCCGGGCAGGGACCAGGGGGGCAGCAGGTCCCTCCAAGCCCATCAGCTCTGCCTCCAACCAGCCTGCCKTGGATCCTGAGGAGGAGGAGCTGTTTGCTGACTGTCTGCCCAAGGTGAGACTGCAGGAGCATAGCTGATCACAATGAAGGATTTTTGTACTGGTGTCTATAGGAAAACAAGTTGTATGAGCAGCCATTAAGTATTTTTATTACAAAGGGTTCACTTATTGAACCCCTTGCTTCAGCTTGAAGCTTGATATTGCTGTGAGTGCAAATCTTCCTCAGCCTTGGTTCTTAGAATTTAGTTCTTAGTCCCTTAGTTGCTTGAATGAAGTGTTGGATTTAAGTGAGACATAAGCCTTCCATAAACAATTTGGATGGTTCACAGCTCCAGCTGAGCACGAATTTGAGGATTAGAGCTGTGTGAATGTGCCAGGCTGTGAATGTGTGTTTCCTTCCATATTTGTGCATTTGTTTCCTTTCCAGAACCCTCATCCCCCTGCTAAGAGGCGGGTGCCGGAATGGTTTGGAACCTCAGCAGCAACRGCTGGACCTGTAACCCAGATCAAGAAATGCAAAACAGAAACCAGAAAAGGGATTTTCAGTTAAATGTGGAAATCAAGTTGATTTTTTTTTTTTTTTGAGTCTTCCTTCCCACCACCAGGAGCATTATGTGCAGAGACWGTTGCCTCACAGGGGCTTTAAGTGCCTCTAGTCTACTCTGCATTCCTCCTGCTGCCTTATCTGTTCCTCAAGCAGCACTTTCACGACTTTTTCACTGTGTGAAATGCAATGTAAATAAAAACATTTAAATAAATAACTCCTTTGTGTGTATTGGGGGGGCGGGGCTGAGGGCGGGCAGGCCCGGCGCGCGTTGCCATGGCGACAGCGCGGCCGTTTCCGGGGCGGGGCGCGCGGGGGCTGCCGGGAGCGGCATGGCTCGCTAGGCGGCGGCGGCGCGCGGGTGAGCGGGCGCGCGCGGGGGGCGCCGTGAGGGGACGGGGCGGGAACCGGGACCGGGATCGGGATCGGGACCGGAGCGGAGAGCGGGACACGGGGAGCGCCTTCCCCGCTCGCTGTTCGCCTGCGAGGCACCGGCACCCTCCGCCCGCTGGTTTCCGGTCGCCCGCCCGCCCGCCGCGCTGCCACTTTGTTCCCTGCTCCCTCGTTAGCCCGGTGCGTGTCTGTCCCACCGTGAGGGCTGGTTCGGCATTCCCGTTCTCCACCTTCACACTGCTTAGGGTCCCGGTGGTGCCCTGACACCTTTACCCTCTTATTTAAGTCCGTACTGRGGAGAAKGAGGAGCAAACAAGAAATAAATTGYTCCGCAGGGATGTGGTSACAGCACCAATCCTGACMCAGCTSACGGAGYGGTTGGACAACACYYCCAGGCCCAGAGTAGGATTTTGGGGTGCCCTGTGTAGGGCTAAGAGTTGGACTCAGCCATGGGACCCTGTGGGTGCTATCCACCTCGCCATATTCTGTGATAAAAAGATACTTATTTTCCTAAATACCTTATTGACGCAGACGCCTTTTTCTCGCCTTTTCCCCGTGGCAGAATCATGGATCCCAGCTTGCTGAGGGAGCGGGAGCTGTTCAAAAAGAGAGCCCTTTCCACACCCGCCGTAGAGAAACGCCCAGCGCTCTCCTCGGAGTCCTCTGCCTCCAAGAAGAAGAAAGCCAAGGTAGAACAAGGGGGCTCCTCCAGCTCAAAACCAAACACAGGTGGGTGGAATTCTCCTGWCCAGCAGCTGCTTGGTGTTTGCCACTACTTGCCTTTAAGATGTGGTTTATTAATGTGAATAACATTATATCTGTGCGTTTTGCTGGTGGCTGTTGTCATTCTTCCTTTTAAATTACCATTTTTTGTTAAGAAATTCATTTGCCCAATGTGAAGAAACATACTTCCTAGCAGACATATGTGTTAAGCCTGATTCTATAACTTGTTCACTGTTGCTCCATTGGAGAAATTGCTACTGCCAAAATTATTCATGGGAAGCTGTGCTTCCATGGTTTATGGATTTCAGTGCCTGCTGGACCTGCAGTAGCAATGGTTTCATTCATTTTTTTCTGTGTTTGCCATGTTGGATAGAGCCTGGAGGAACCTAGTCTAGAGGACAGTGTCCCCATGGCAGGGGATTGAAACTAGATTATCTTTATGGTCTCTTCCTGCTCAGATCATTCTATGATTCTGTAATTGTTTCTATCAAGAGAGCTTCTAAAACATCTAGGTAACTGTTAAGTTGAAGGGTATGCATGAATGAGATGGATTTTGCAAGGGGTATTTTGTCTGGTTTGCATGTTGCAATTAACAATTGTCCTTGCTTTACTTGGGAGCTCAGCTTTGCTGATGAGCATCAGGTGTTCCAGAAGTGTCTGCCTGTTTTACTCTGGAGTTGTGGCATTTCCCTGGCTGATAACACTGATAATGCATCTCTCAGTACGACATAAACAGTTAAAAAAGCAGCACCAAAAATAGTGGGAGTGTGTGGAAAGTGCAGCACCAGGGAGAGGATTTGTTCCGAAAGCAGTGGCAGTTCTTGAGTGTGCTCTAAAGGTCAGATCAAATGCCAGGAGTTACTAAAYCACAAAATACCCTGTTGTGCAAACWCAGTCCATGCCCATATTTTGAATAATATCACACGTGGCTCTCTCCTAAACTCCAGAAGAAACAATAGAGCTAAAAACAACAGAGAAAAATGTGAGGGGGGTTGGGAGGAGTGAGGCATCTTCTGTCCCAGGGGAAAACTAGGGAATTTGGGTATGTGTCTGCAGCTTCTCAGGCACCAAAGAAAGTATCAGCCTGACATTCTAAAATAAATCAAGGGAGACSGTGTTTCCATCCATCCCTTTTTCACTCTCTCCAAATAAAACAAAATTCTGCGTGGAATATCCTGAGCTGCGTCACTGGTGTGAGCAGGGGTTGCTGGGAGGAAGGCATTAGGAGTCAGGAAGAGGGCAGAGGGTACAAATGTGAGTTTGACCTGGAGGATCTGAGCAGATAAGGAAGGTTTCATTTTGTTTCTGTGGTTTTGGTGGCCTGAGGGGCTTTTTTAGGTGCTTTTGTGGCTGTCAGACAATTCGCTTGCACTGACAGAGACCTAGTATGGCTGTGAGGAAATACACTTGCTCTTTTATGCTGTTGGCTGCATTCCAGACACTACCAGAAAGGTTTCAGGGCTTCTGTAACAATTTTATGCTGCAGAGTCAAAATATATTGCCTCAAAACCCCCTTTTTATTTGCTTTACCAGATTGACAGGTGCCTGTCAGGATATGTGGATGTCAGAGATGGGTCTGGAGAGGTGGAGTAACAACTTGATGTTGAAGAATCCCTATCTCACTCTCTCAAAGAAACAAAAACTAATGTGGTTAGTCCTGGTTTTGTTGTGCAGTGACCACAGATGTGATAAATAGGGTCCCAGTGTTTGTGTGTTGGCACGGATAGTCCCTGAGTGTGTAGTGCCCACAGGTCCTTCCTCTCTCTGTGGGTCTGTGATTCTGTGACTCTGAGAACCTGCCCTTGTCACATTTTGGGGGAGGAGAGGTATGGAGAGCATGCTAATCTTCAAATGATTGCACAGCTAAATCTGGCCTGTGCATGAAGACCGGCTCTAAGCTTCCCACTGCTCCACTAGTGTTTACTACACAGAGATTGCTATCATTATTTCAAGTCATTATTTCAACAAGTTACTTGGAAAAATTCAAAACTGCCTTGTTCACTCAGTTCAGAATAGTAACTAGAAAATAAATGAAATAGATAAAATTTGTTTGTTTCATTTTATTAATTAACAGTAAGTTGTGGCTATGGTCTTAGTCTTTATGCTAAGACCTTTGTCTCAGTGGTYTCCACCAACAGTAGTCAAGAGCAGAAATCTTCAGGGGCTGTGTCATGGGAAAGAATCATCCTGAGTCTTCYGTAGTGCTGTGCAAAGGGACACGTTTGTCTGCTGTTCCTTGTCCCCACATCCATTCCCCTTTACAGACCTGTGAAATGAAAAGCTGGGATGAGTCCCAGTATTTGTCATTCCATGTGCTTCTCAGGAAGGCATAAGAACGCATGGCCAGCACAGCACACGCTGCCTTCTTGTGTGCAGCCRTGATGGGCATTTTGTGGGAATGCTGCAAGTGTCCAGAGCATTTGCTTTTAGGAAAGAGACATTGATTAACTCAGTGCATCCCAATGGCCACTCTGGTCTCTCTTAAGCAGGACTTTGCAGGCTGATGCTGTCACATACAGCAGAATGTAATGAGTCATTGTTATCATCACTGGTTATCTTCATGATACAGTCCGAATCCTAAATTGTCTTGGAGTATCAGCTTCCATTAGTTGTGCTTACAGTTTAAATTTGAGCTCGAAGCATTCTCTGCACAGGGGACTGGTCCTGGCTGAACTTCACTGTAAGAAGTGTGTCTGAGATGAATGGTTGTGTGGTTTGTGGCTGCAGAAGGGAGTTTGCTTCTCCAGGTGAATCACTGGACTTGCTGTGCTAGTTCATAGTGCCCTGGGTGTCTTGTGACTCCATCTCACCAGCCAGGAGCAGCACGAGTCAATTAGCAGGTCTTGCACTGTGTCCAGATCTTCTGGAGCTTACTCATACTCAACCTGAGAGAGGGATTTGATATATTAATTTTTTTAAAAGATATAATTAATTGCACAGAGGTATTTCAGGTGTGGATGGACTGTGAGGTCACTTAACAGCTGTGGCCATTTAGGTGGGTTTTGTTTCCCTCATGACAGGAATATTATTTGGAATTAATATGGTTAAGTGACTTGTCCCACTTGTAGCTTTGCTTTGGGACATTCCTGTGTGGTTTCAGGAGTGTGAAAGACTTGTCAGGAATTACTGATGGCCACACTGTTACTACAGTTGTTATTTGTAACTGCAAAACTTGCATGGTTTGAAAAATCAGACACATAGCTACAGAGAACCAGTAACCTGGTGAGACAGAGGTGTGAGAGTTCTGTGGTSAGGCTGTGAGGAAGGTGTGAGTGTGAACTCTGGGAGATGAAGTAAAGTAAGATTCTCTTGTGCAAAGTGAAGCTGCCCTCTCTAGTGCAGTGCTGATCCTGCTGTGGCCTCTTCTGTGGAAAACGTTGGCACTTGCAAGCTGCATATGGTCTGGGTGGCATCCCTCTTTTTGGTGTGCTGCCCATCCACTTGTGTTTCTTGGCAAGAGCTCCATCAGTTCCAGTTTGGCTTTGAAAGTTTGGGACGGGAATGATAGATCCAACGTGTCCAGCTCCCTGTAGTAGTGTGGTTGCCAGAGAGGAAGCAGCCTTGGAGCAGAGAAGTGTCCCTGTTTGTKCTTGGCAGGATTTTGTGGAAAGGGTCGGATATTCTCAAGTCAGTGAGTTACTCAGGTCTCAACACAGAAATTTTTKACCAGGCTGAATATGCAATAAGGGGAGAGCACTTCTCTGGAATTGGAGAAGTGGGGGAAGAAAGGGTCAGAGAGGATTAGAAAAGGCCTTTTTAAGGATACATTTCATGTTGGCTTAGTTTTCCTCCCACCACCCTCTCTTCTAAAAGCAAGAAACCCATAATGAAAATACTGCCAAAGGCAGAATTCACCCAATCCTCTCCTGCCTGAAGGGTCTGTTGCCATTCAACCCGTCTCTCCCATCCTTTTTCTTACCCCTTGTCTGTCTGAGCTGTCCCTGTGTGGTTGACTTAGTGGGACAGCTCTGCTGTCTTTGCACAGAATGTGATCAGATTGTTGAGCATTTTTATAGTGTTTTCTTCAGTTAAGCAACACAGTTTTATGCAAGTTAGGCAACATTTGTTTGGTCGGGTAGACAAAATTCTATGCTAGTCACTCAATATAAACAGCAAAAGTTCATCTAAAAGCAAAAATCGTTTTTCCCCCGTAACACTGCAATAGATTGTCCTTCTGCTAAGCACTTGGAAAGCCTTTGCCAATTATTCCAGTCCACATCCATAGATAACATTGCAACTGTTGATATTTAAGTCCAAAAGAAAAAAGCACRTGACTTGCTTAGTTGTAAGGTACAAGAGGCTTCATTCGAGGTGTCAGACCAAGTTGTCCAAGTGCAGATGCTCAGTCCTTTCTACACCACCTCTGTTTCACGCTTCCTGAAGCTGTTCATCATTGCTCTGACAGGATTGGGCTCGTTCTCCAAGTCTTTCACAGTTTTGTTTTTCACACAGCAGCAACAGTCCAACAGTTCATACAGGAAAGCCAGYACCACCAGAGAAACTACAGTGAAGATGAATATGATCAGGATAACAAAGCAGGCAGTGTTCCAGTTGTCATGGAAAGGGTATATTTTTTGCACTTGGAAGCCCAAATATTGGGAAATAGATGTAGTCTCATTCCAATGAGTGCTGTTGAGGGTTGCCATTCTTGAAGGGTTGTCTGAGTATGCTCACTGTCACAGATTTGGGAGCTGAAACACAAAAACAAAGCTGTTGAGGACTCTGTCAATCAAGGACATGCTGTGATTCTTACCACAAATTGTAACTACTTAAGAKCAGATTAAGTGCTCTAAGTTTCTACAAACATGGATTGTTGCATATTCATGTTTGCTTACAAAAATATCTAACTCCAAATGTACAAGTTTGTGATAGGACTGAAACATTTATTTCGGTAGTGTCTGGTTCATGCAGGCATCATGTGGTATAAGTTACTGAGGAATGAGAGAGCTTTGTGTCTGTATTTCAATTAAATGCACAGACAGAAAGGTTCCAAAGCCAATTTTTGGGATGTACAGTGGTTTCAACCACCTGTCCATTGTCAGTCTTGAGACTGGTGCTTGCATGGTGTGAAAGCCCTATTATTTTGGAATTGCCTGTTWGCACAGACTTGTTCACCCTGCAAAACTCTTTAGACTTCCTGATTTCCTGAGATTTCAGGAATTTAGATTTCCTGACCTGTTCATTTCCCCTGCTCCTCCACTGCTGAGTAGTTTGTGCTGAAGAAACCCAGCTGCTTCACTCAGTTGCCCAGATAGCACTGTGAGTGTTCAGAAATCCTATTTGTGGTGCCATAGTCATTGGGGTGGATAACAAGGAAAACCCAATACTTTCTGAGGAGTTTTGAGTTCTTATTTTCAACCTGTTTAACTGCTGAGAAAGGAATGTCACCCTGGCCCCAGTGCTGGCTGTTTGCACCCAGCAGAGGAAGAGGCTGCTCTCTGGTGTGGGGAGACCTGAAACAAGAAGTTGCCTTCAGCAAATCTGCCCTTGCTCTGTAGTCTAATGTAATAAAAATTGTCCAAGGAGCCATGCTAACTGTTATCTGCTGTGSCTGTAGGACATTGTAATAACCTTTGAATCTGTCAGGCACTTGAAAACTGGGTGTGGAATGAGATCAAGTCAGATTTCTTTATTTCCTTGCAGAATGAGCAAGGTTTTTAGGTGGTTTTTATGGTGGTTATGGTGTCTACTTTAAAGCAGTCTGAGCACCTGACCTTAATTCTGTGAAATTATTAAAGAAAATGATACAGTGAAAAGCAGGATCATGCAGCCAAACCATCTTGTAATCTATGTCTTATTTTTACTGTTCAAATATTRCACATTTTGTTCTTTATCCTTCTGTCTTTAGTTGATTTAAATTGAAATGAAAAAGCTTTGTTGCTGGAAAGGTCCCTGGCATTACTGTTCCATACAGACATTTGCTTTAGCAGTTGCAATAACTTACTGTTTCCTCTRTAAAGTCTGTAACTGAATACACAAATTAGTAGTTGAATATACAAAGTATGACTGAGATGGATGGGATTAATTAAACTCTTGGTGGGTTTTTTTCCCCTTAAACAAAAGTTTACAGTGTAAATCCAAGCTAAAAATACTCTTGGCTTGAGTCAGGTCCTGGCTTTGAGAGTGTGGCTTGATTTGGTCATGGTCTGGGAAGGAAACTCAGCCAACCTGTTACGGGGCTAAAAGTCATGAGGATTTTTGAAGGGGTGGCTTGAAGACTTGAAAATCCGTGAGAGAAAGAGAGAACGGGAATCTGAATAAAAGGATTTGGAGTCCCCTCTGAGAAGTAATTAAAATAAGCAGGATTTAGTTGTGTGCTTTAAATGGCAAGAGGATACCTTTGGGAAAGAAAAGAGTTTTGTTTTGAACTTTGTAAACAGATAGTTAAGATTGAGGGTTTTGTAAGAATCTGTTACATGTAAGTTTGCTCGCTCTCTAAACACCAGGCACAAAAATAGACTGTTTTTGTCATGCAAAATGTAGTAATTTTAGGAGGTTTTCTTAATTTGCATTGCTCAAAGCGATCAAAATGTGGGATTGCTTGAGGAACCTGTCATGTCTGCATTGTGTAGCCAGCACAGCTCTCTGCCAAAGCAGTACCTCTGTCCCCAAGGGGAGAGGAGCATCTTGGGCACAGCA